>NC_136462.1:195295359-195319599 GCF_902686455.1 Sciurus vulgaris
GAAAGCAGCTCAGGAGAGGGCACCAGGGAGCAGAGAGAGCCCTGCTCAGCAAGAACAAAATATATTCCAAAAGCGCGCCCCCAGTGACCCACCTCCTCCAGCCATGCCCTACCCTCCTACAGTCACACCCAGTTAATCCCTTTCTGTGGGTTCACACACTGATTAGGTTGAAACCCTCTCGTAACCCAGTCGTTTCACCTTTAAGCCCTTTTGCACTGACTTACACATGAGCTTTGGGGGACACCTAGTCTCTAAAGCATAACAGATGTGTCTGGCAAGGAGGCCAGGGTGTTGACACTCGCAGGGGGTCTCAGACCCAAGGCCCACCTGCCATGGGTCATGTGCATGGTCACTCTGATCAAAAAATCGTGTCGGGCTGTTTTCTGTGGAAATGTTCTGATTATGTGAACCAGATCATGTGACCTGCAACGGATCACCCTCATTGTCCCTTGGTATTTTGAAAACTGATGAAACCGCTGATTCTCGGCTCCTTACTTTGTATGCAAATGATGAATTATAGATGGGAAATAAGGAAAAGAAGGTTGTCCCCGGTTTGTCGGTTTGAAACGAAGTGGATTAGAGAAAGAACACAGCTACTCTGGACTATTTATTGTGACATTGCTTAGAAAAATTCAAACCCCAAAGACTCTGACTCTCTGGGGACATTGTTAGCCTTCTGCAGGAATTATTAAAATGTACAGAAATGTAGAAGCCGCACTTTATAATAATTAATCAGGGTCTGTTGATTAATAAAGCTCATTTTTTAGTCTCGATGATTCAGAGTATCATCCAAAGGACAGTGTCCTTGTCATTTTGATTAAGAAACCAGACTTTGCAGTGGAGAGAAGTACAGGAACAGCCGTGCTTCCTCCATCTCCCCATAAAATAAATATTGAATGAGAATATTAACTCGTTAACCTTGACAACAATTTGTAATTTTCATAAGGGGGAAAAAACTCGCATATTCAGCAAATAAATCGCTGCGGGGATTTCAGGAGAACAAATTGGAGAGAATGAAGAATGCTACCATATGAATTCTGTCATTTTTATGGGCCAGGGTGATTAATTTGTTTGTTTAGGTCCCTCAATTAAGGCCACAAATAGTGGAAGGTGTCGAGAGCGAGTTAACTGTTCCGTCTGGTGCCGAATCGTCAACTGCGGGCGAGGGAGGAAGAAAGGTCATTTGGGGGAAGCAGGCTCCTGGCCCCAGCCTTGAGCCTCCATACCACTTTACCAGAACCGCTTTACCTGGGGCCGCGGCTGCAGCTGTAATTTCACTCTGTTAATAGTTTAAAGCTTGTTTTAACAGATAACCCCTTTCACTGGGCAACTACGCAGGAAAATCATTAGGTGGAATTAGCAGTACCAGTCACAGCTTTGCCAGGGTTATCTAATTATTTTGAACTCAATTTAACCAGGAATAGAGATAAAATAAATAACGCATGAACTATTTACCTTGCCAGTTAGAAGGTTTCTTTTGTCCCTTAAAAAAAGAGAGAGAAAAGAGAGATGGAAACAAAATCAAAAGCCTTCGAGGTTAGAATCAAAGCCCTGGTTTCCTGGTTTTGCAAGTGCATGGGCCCCCGAGATGTGTTGCCCTTCCTCTGACCTTTCGCACGGCCACCCCGAGGGTGACAATCCCTCTGCGGATAGATTCTCCAGCACACGTGGAGTGAGCGCACTGTTTTCTCCCAGCTGGCCCGGCTTAAAACTCTCTGCTCTGGGACTCCGGATAATCCACACTTTGTTTGCAAGCTTTGTTTGCTTCCCCTCGCTGGCTCTGCTGCATCCCTCTGCAGGGGATTGGAAGATTTAATACACTGATTTTTAATTTTACTCCAGCCTTGACTCTTTGACGAAGAGACTAGAGTTAGTGTGTGTGGCATGGTGAGGGCTGAGGGATGTGAAATGTGCGTGTCTCACGCTTGGCTCAGGACAAGACGAGCAAGGGGCAGTGGGTTTTCTGCTGCCCCTTGCTACCCTGTCCATCCTGGCTTTGCCGCCTGTAGCCACGTGACCTGGATGAAGCTCCTTTCTCTCCCAGCCTCTGTCTCCTGTTTTGGAAAACAGGAAAATGATCATATCTCCATTCCAGGGCTGATGTTAGGAGTAAGTGAAATGCCAACAAAGCACTTATCTAAACACCTGGCCTATAGTTAAGTGTTCAAAACCTGTGGATAATGACGATGAAGGGCTTGCGGCAGTGTGGACCCGCTTACAGGTGAGAAAGAAGGAAGACACAGAAGGCAAGAAGGGAAATGACAATCAGGACGTTAGTCTCCAAGGCAACAGGAATACAAGAATGGAGGTGAGAGAAAGGGCCCTGGACTAGAGGAGACTGAACGGAAGCCAGTGGTGTGGAGATGTGAATGCTGGAGTCGGCGGTGAAGGAGAGGAAGAGGAGCCAGCCCTCCCTGCCTTGGATTCTCCTTTCCAATCACATGTTATTTTGGGGGAACAGGGTCTGAAATGAGAAAGAGAGACACACTGGAGGAATAAGTGAAAGACCAGGACTGGACAGAAGAAGGGAAGACACAGGCAACTGACCGGGGATACTGGACGCCAGACCACAGAGAAACTTTGATCTCACTAAACAAAAACCAGTGAATGGATGTGCACTAGAAATCTCTCCATCAGAAGGGTTTGCCGGGGGCTCGTGGGAGCCAGTCCTGGGCAGTTTGGTTCCATGACGGTATCAAAGGCTTGAACATGGTCGAAGAATCAGAACCAAGAAGGCGGACAGCCAATGACACCATGAGCTGCCAACAAGAGCCCCCTCGCTGTGGGCCAGTCAGTACACAGGACACATCTGCTGGGTGACCCTTAACTCTCTTCTGGCATTTCAGGGCTGGGGTTGGACGTGGTTTTACTGACTGTTTATTTTTGTTTAAGCAAATAACATGGGCAAGAAAAACCATAAATTAGTATTGGCCCAAAGTATAAAATGAATTCTCTTGGTCTCTGATGATATCAGTGAATGAAAAGAGAAAGAAACAGGAGAATGACAAACAAGCAAACAATTGGGAACCTCCTAGGAAATACCAGACCTTCATTCCTCAAACTCGGAAGGTCATCGGACATAAGGAAGTCAGAGAAACTGCAACAGTCCTGAAGACCCCAGGTGGCAAGATGATTTAATGTTCACCAGGGAGACACGATGACCAGGTGTTCGTGGGTGATGTGGTCTCCTCGGCAGCACCCCGGAACGGGAAAAGGAACGCCGGATATGTATGAACTCCATACGACACGAGTGACATGCAAGTGTCTCACTGTCGGGTCATCAATTGGGAAGACGTAGCACACTCATGCAAGAGGTGAGTAAGCAGGGAAACGGGGTGGGCCTGAGGACTGACCTTTGCAATTTTCCTCTGAAGTCAGAAGGCTATTTTTAAGAAAGCAAACGATCATAAATGTTGACGGGGGTGACAAATGAGGAGCGAGGCTGGGGGTAGAACAAGCATCGTCTGTCCCGCATGCGTGGGGAAGAGTCCGACTCCAACAGGCCCTCAGGACACCGAGTGTCACTGTAGCAGACGTCACGACCACTCCCCTGCTGGGACAAAGCTGCGCCTCGGGAAGATCCTGAAACCCAGAGAGGGTCCCCACCACCCTGCAGACATTCCAGCCAGAGACTCTGACGGCACTCTTCCTCCGGGGCACTGGACCCAAATTCCAGATAATAGCCCTCGACCTCTGAGGTTCACAGAATTGTGTTCAGGTTTGGGGGAGATGGTTCACGCCAATTTCTTAAACTGCATCCACCTCACAGCCACATCATAAAGGGCAATTTTCATAGATCTCGTTTCTCCCTCAAAAGGAGTAGTGCTTAAAATAATAGATTTAACATTGCTAAATCGTTCTTTGTAAAAAAAAAAAAAAAAAAATTAAGTACTGTCGTTTTTTTTTGATCAACACCTAAAGCTTTGGTTAATATCTTCGAACACAAGTATGTGCTTCTCTGATGATTTCTTTTGGATACGTTGTCAGGAGTGGGACTGGTTGCCGCGGTGCCGTAAAGGTGCTGAGCCTCTCGAAGTGTGTCGTGAAGTTGCTTCAGATAAAGACACACCAGTGTACCCTCACCAGTCACATAAGATGCTGTGCTACAGCGTGCACATATCCGTTAGTCTTTTTTTTCTCTATAGCATAATCCTCTTTCTATGTTGAAGAAATCCCCTTATTTTTCAGGCAAAGGTCACCTCCCCGAGTAGCTACTGGGACAACCTCAGCCCCCCTCCTCCATGCTGCCTTGAAGCTACGATGCCACCCAGTTCCTCCCAGTGAGATGCCCAGGCCTGCCTGGGATTTGAATGGAAGCTGAGTGGGAAGCAGGGCCCACTGGTCGTCTCCCCAGCCAAGGCTGGGTTCTGAGTTTTAGATCAAGTTGCAGGCAGCAACTGAGAGCCGTGGCGTGGGGGCCCACAAGCCATATTTCAGCACCGGTAACTGACCAGTTCTGCATGTCACCTGAGGCTGTGTGCATAGCTGCTGGCCCTGGACTTAATTTTCCAGCTTTCCCACAAAGGCTGTGAGTGACCCAATAACATTGCAATAAGCTTCCTTCTTGCTAAAAGCAGCCCCAGCATGTCACTGCTCCTTGCAGCGAGACCCCTAATGTTCACACACACCATTTGACCATCCCTCAACACCACTGAAAATTAAAATAGTTTTCATCATTGCCCCTACGTCAGGTGAAAATCTGAAGCTTCCCTGCTTTAATGATCACTACTGACTTCGAGTCTGTTCACCTGTGTCCTGGTCAACAAGATCTTGCCTTTACTTTTCCCTTAGATAATATGCTCGATTTCACCCACAGAGTGTAGATTCCAGACTCAGCAGAGAAGGGAACACAAAAGGTACCCGGGGCTCTTTGGCAGGAAGTGTTATTTTTCTTGCCCCCCGCCACCACTTTTCTATATTTTGGTCCCTTTTTCAGAATATCGTGGTCATATATTATGTAATATGCTGGCCAATTTCCTAAAGGTTTTTCACACAGTTTGACTTAGTCCTTCAAAACTCCTACGATGCACTTCATATTGCTATCCCCATCTCATGGATGAGAAAACTGAGAGAGGTAACTGACCCCTGGGAAGCCACCCATCTAGCAAGAGATGAATTGAAAACCAAGCATCCTAATCACACAGATGCGAATCTTTCCCTTTCACTAGATTATTAATATTGATTTAAAATTACTGACCATTATAAGAAGAATGATAATATAAGCAGATCATCAAAACTGCTAACTAATTTATACCAGCACCTGCCTGTTATTGGGGGTGGTTGCTTCAACGTATCTCTGGGTGTGAGATTTCAGGTTCCCCATTTTCTTGGAAATTCAAGGTTTCCTGGAGATGGATGGGATCTGCGACTTTTTATGTGTATCCTTGCTATAGCTTAT
Organism: Sciurus vulgaris; assembly: GCF_902686455.1. Lineage (NCBI taxonomy): Eukaryota > Metazoa > Chordata > Mammalia > Rodentia > Sciuridae > Sciurus > Sciurus vulgaris. Next base: position 195,300,758 of record NC_136462.1, read on the forward strand.
TAAAGGACGGCAGTGGGGAAAATTCCCGGGAAACAGCCATTCATTTACAGCGGGTTTCATTGACTCATGCCAGCCTGGCTTCTGTTCTGCTTTTGTTTCTCAAAGTGCTAATAGCCAGAGTCTGTCCCTACAATCCTATTACTGGTGGCAATGGAATATAATCAGGCAGTACCTGCAGGATAAGTCAAAAGATTAAATTAAGTTGGGATTTGAATCCCCACTAAACACAGAATCAAACAAAGATTAGATTTCTGGACCCCAGTCTCAGAATGGCTTTCAAGGGCTTCTCTTAAACAACAACAAAAATATATCATTATTCACTTTGACCAGTGGCATGTTAAGAGGAAATGCAGACAAAGAGAGATGAGGGAGGGGAGGGCCTGAAACCATAGTTCCTCGGCCCCGAGATACTTTCCAACTTTGCAGAGCCTGCTTATTTCCTGGCCAACCCTGGAGAAGTCCTACTGGGAATTCACATGGGGCTCGTCAAGGGACCCTAAATCCGGACAATCTCACCCACACTAAACTGAAGATACCAATTAGTGCCTGAGAAAATTAGAAATTTCTATACACCAACTACATTTGAATCTGACAGCACCAAGGTCCTATCTGTTCGAGGACATAAAAATCAATGACATCAATTATTGTAAGGATAGCTAACATTTATCCATCACAATGCCTGTCAGGCCCTCCTCCCAGAACGCCACACGTATTCACTTATTTAATCCTGATAGCGTCCGCGTGAGGCAGACTCGATTCTTGGGTGAGCTTCAGAGGGCTGATGAGGAGAGGCCACTTGATCACAGAGTCACACAACTGTGAGTAGAAAGGTTGGGGCTCGGAACCAATGGCTGGAAACGAGATCCCATGCTCTCAGCGATTATCCAATACTAAACACCAGTATAGATCCTGTATTCCCATCTCTGCCTCTAGGTCATATTCAGAATCAAAAAGAATTTCCCTCCTTGGCAGAAGTTTATATGCATTCACTCATTCGGGAGTCAAATGGGCCCATCGTAGTGACGATCGTGGCTCCTGGCTTCCTCGGAGTCCTTACAGATTCTGCAGACTTTCTTTAGATCACATGCTCTACTACACAGCTTCTAATAAATTCTCTCTCTCTTTTTCTGCTCAACGTGGCCAAAATAGATTTGTCATTAGCAGTCAAAGAAGCTTAATGGATATGCCTGTCAAGACGACAGGTGTTAAAAAACAAAGATCACCTCCCCACTGGGGTCCTTCCTTTGCACTTTCCAAATTAAAAATAATGGTGTCGAAATATTTGTTGAGTGCTTATTATATGCAGGCATTGTGCATTCTTTACAGGTGAGGAAACTGCTCGGTAGAGATAAAGGAGCTGGATGGTGTTGGAATAACTGGACACAAACACACCCCATCCCGGGTGGACTCAGCCCCAGCGGAGTTTTAGGATTAGGGTCACCGATGTCTGTGACTCAACGCAAGATCCAGCAGTCTTGTGACATTTGTAACTTACCATGTGCTTTGCTGAATTAGCACTCCTTGGACACGTGAGCCCGCCCGCGGGGGGTGTCATGAACGCCTGACAGGAGCATGCCCCCACCCCCAAGCCCGCCCTACCTTTGGCTTCTCCTCTGCTCACCACTCAGGCCTCTGCTCAGAAATCATCTGTTCTGAGAGAACATCCTGACAAGCTCATCTGAAATGTTTGCCCCTCTCCAGCCAACTGCTGTCCCCTTTCCTTTCCTCCTGGCTCTTATAAGTGCCAGAAAGGACATTCCTGTGGTTTCTGTGTCTTATGTCACCCCATTAGAATGCAAATTCCTGTGATCCTCTTGCTCACCTCAGTATCTTCAGCACACATGACTGTTTCTGATGCAGAGCGGATACGCATACTTACTAACATGTGCTCAATACGTCAACACAGGGATGCATTTTCACTAGCTTATAATTCCTTGGCGTTTATGGTTCCGAACATGCAGGCTGTGTGCTGGTGATGAGCCTACTCCATCTTGGTGTTGGTTTTTCATCTGTAATATGGGGGCAGAGAAGTCGGTTCTGCTAGGGCTGCTTTTATACTAGATTAAGGGATAAGCACGAAGCCCCTGGCACTGTGTCTGAGGAGTTGGTGTTGAAGGGCCGGGCCGGGCAGGGGGGCAGGCACGGAGGAGAAGGGCAGCCTCCCTGTCCTGTTCTGCCTCCACTCACCTGCTATTTGGACAGTCCCCACTTGACTCTTAGGTATAAAAATTCTAAATTGTACAATCATGGGTAGAAAGATTCTTTTTTAATATTGAAAATTTAATAGATTCAGAAAATGGGAAAACTACACAAGGTCTTGTTATTAACATCCTGCATTGATAAAAATGTACTACGTTAGGACTCTTTAGTTCCAAGTTTGATTCCACATCAAACAAACTAAAGCGCACACTCATGCTCACTTCACCCAAACCGCCAGGGTCAATCTAGCAGAACTTCCTCCAATGGCTCAGTGACATTGGGAGGACACGTCTCTTTCCACCCCTGAGCTCTGTTTCCCTCTGGGTTGATGTTGCACCTGAGGTGGCCATTTCTCTGTGTGGTTATTCTTCATGACATGACTCGTGGCCTTTCAGCTAAACATTTCCATGAAACAATTCACCCTCCTTTTTCATATTTCCAGCAACAGTCTCAGAATTGTGTCTCACTGGGAGACTTGAGTACATGATCATTTCTGGTCACGGTAGCTACCATGATGGTTTCCTCTGATTGGCCAGATGGGGTGAGGTGCCCCGGTTTGCAGTCAAGGGTGAACTCAGCTGCCTGGACTAAGATTAGAGGAAGATTGACCCTACAGGAGGACTAGGGGGGCCCTGGTCCCCAAAGGAGAAAATGGAAGACCGGGTCAAAGGTCAACAGATCCCATTTGCTTATGGAACTCCAAATGATGCCCTGAAGGTGAGGATTTTGACAAGGATCCAGAAAAAAAAGAAAAGAAAGGGGTGACACATGGTGATCAGACTACCTAAGAGAGATTACTCATTTATAAGAAGGATTCAGCCATCTTGATTTGTCAGGGACTTTTACTGCTGTAACTGGGAAAGTCCCAGGTACATTGGGGTGAGTTGGTCACCCTCTCCAGAAAGCGCTAGTGGAACCAGGCCTTGTACTTGGCATTTTTTACTTCCAAAGCCCTAACCTAGGCTGGGCATTGGAAATGCACAGGCTGAAGCTGTTTGGGCAAAGAAAAGCAAACAATTAGACAATAACAAGTCAGCTTATGAGCTGCAGTGTCGTAGACCCACCATTTTATACAATCACACTGGAAAAGGACCTATTCCTGATGTATGTGATTCCATCTCAGAACATCCCCAAAAGAGGAGACCTCTGATATTAGTGTTGGAGGTGAAATTGAACGAGCTGAAGATTCCTGATTCCAGGTATTTTTTTTTTTTTTTTTTTTTTTTTTCCCTCATTGCCTTGGACTATAAATGTGGGTCACATCAACAGAAATACAGAAAGATACTTGATAACCTCCTTTTGACTGACAGCTTAAAATATGCAAAAGGAATGGGAATGTTCAGAGTGGACCAGACTCACAAGGAATGCGGAGCTCATCTCAGTTTTGGAAGAAAGAGAACACGTGTCTTCCTGAATTTTGGTTCTATCTGCCTCCTCTGTTGAGACTCCCAGCGATCCCCAGGCACACGGTTCAGAAGCACCCCCATCTAAGGGTCCAGAAGCTTCTCCTGTGCGAAGAAGCCCCTGTAGTCCTGGCTCCTATCCAAAAGCAGAAGAGGGCTGCCTCACAAGCCCTAAATATCAATTTAGCCCTGAACCAAACACACACACACACACACACACACACACACACACACACACACGCGCGGTGTGAAAACCATTCTAAACATTCTTCTATTTCAAAAAGATTATATATAAATGAGGATTCGAGTCAGGGAAAAACCAAAGCATTTTGTTTCATAAATAGAATTGGTGTGGGAGTTGATTGTTTTCTCTCCTGAGGGATAAACATTTTAATTTAATAACAGTCAGAAGTGCCTAAATGTTCTTGAGGAAAGAAATAGGGTGTTCCTAGGAGGGCAGAATCTATCCACTGGCTCAATGCTTGGAATGAGGCATCCAGAGCAGCGTTACTCAAAAAATACCTACTCAAATATTCCAAGTGTCAAGTTCTACAAATAAAAATAACTGTGGCGCCTACTTATCGGGAAATTTCTATGTAGCACATCTTATGTGGCAGGTGCTTTACATAAATTATCTGATAAATTTCCGTGTGGAGTCTGTGAAGTTGGGGCTCATGGTAATTCCCATCCTAGAGGTAGGTAAACTGTGGCCAGGAGAAGTTGGGTTAACCTGTAGGTAAGGGATAAGCAGGAATTCAATGTCAGGCCGTCTGACTGCAGAGCATGTATTTATAGTAATCACTATTTAAATAGCAGGTCTCACAGAGCCATCTTAGGTAGGTCGGAGATTTGTGAGGGGAGAGGGATTGCCAAAAGAGCCAAAATAAAACAATAAATTTACATAGTATTTATTAAGAGAATTCCACCACAGCTGAAGCAACAGACAGCAAGGCAACCAAGCCAAGAAAATAAAATTATATGTGTGAAAAAGGAAAAAAGGAACTGTACACACAAAGGGAATCTGCACATAAATAGATGTTGATCATGTTTGTGGTTGATTCCTTGTTGGTTGCTAGACCTTGGTGGAGGGCCTGGTTGTTTTTCCTTACAGATAGGAAATACTAAAAGCCTCAGAAGGGCACCATCCGAGGGCTCTGTTACTAGCTGTTCCTCTTCCTCCACAGCAGATGGTTCTGCCTCCATCTTCCTGGCCTCCATCCATAGCTGGGGATGTCCCACTCACGATGGTCTTCAGAGACCATCCAAATTCCACCACAAATAGAGGCCTGGGCCGGCGCGGAAATAACAACATCTAATGCCGTGCTTACTCTCTGCCAGGCTAAGGACGCAGGCTTTACACGAGTTGCCTGATTAAAATCCTTACGATATAACTCTGCAAGGAAGGTACCCTTATTATCATCCCTATTTTTTAGAAGAAGAAACTGAGGGACAAGGCTAAGTCACTCACCCAAGATTTTCCACCTAGCAAATGTCCGAGCCAGAATAAACCCTGGTGGTCATTTTCCGGAGCTGGCAACCCTCACCATGGTGCTTTACTGCTTCTAGACCCGGGATTGGCACACATTTTCCATAAAGGGCTGGAGTGTCTATACCTTAGACTTTGCAGACAGCAAGGAATCTGCCACTACTTCTCTTCTGTTGTACAACTGGACTTCTGTTGTAATACATGGTTGTCACAGGAAATGTAGGAGTGAGTGGTGACGTCATGTCCACAGAGCTTCATATCCATAGGCAGCGGGCTGGATTTTCCCATGACTGGTCTAAACCACATCACTGCACACCACGTTGGAAACGAGTCTCTTACGGAGGCCATTCTGACACGGGGATGGGAAATTCTCCCACATGCCTGTGGGCTTTCTCAGGTTTTGCTTCTTCTGCTTCAACATGTCCTTCTCTGGGTGACGATGACATGGGTGGTACCTGTGCTCACTCTGTTTACTAAAGCTTCTGCACCAGAGATAGTGTTCCTGTCATATCCCATCAACCTCGTCTTCACAACAACCAGTGAATTGAAATTATTATCCCCTTCATACAAACGAGAGGATTGGGGTCAAAAGAGACAAGGAACCTGCCATCTAGCAATGGTATAAGAGTAGCCTGAGACCAACCAAGTTTCTAGCTCCCAAAAACCTGCAGCAGTCAGCTTTCCCTTACTGTACCAAATGCCAGGGAAAATAAGCTTATAAAGAGAAAAGTGTTATTTTGACTCACAGTTTTGAAGGTTTTGGTTTGTGTCCTCACTGCTTGTGGGCCTGTGGTGAGGCAGCACATCATGGTGGGGAATTTGTGGCAGGGCAAAATTACTTACCTCGTGACTGGAAAAAAAGGAGGAAGATGAAGGAGCTGGGTCCCCACTTTCCCCTTCCAGGGCATCCTCCAATGTCCTGAAGACTTCTGCCAGCCCACCTCCTAACAGTACCACCACCCGCCCACAGGGCTTTGGCTCCACGACATGGACCTTTGGGGAGGACACTTAAGATCCACACTCTAGTAGAATCTCATCTTACACACGAAGCACAGATCCTTCAAATGTGCCCTATAGACTGTGTATATCAGGACCCTGGGGTGAAGTTGCAAATCTACATTTTGACAAGTTTCCTGGGTGATTCTTATGTGCACTGAAAAGTGATGAGCATTGTCACAATGTGACCAAATGCTTCTGAGCTGCTCTCTGACACTTTCTAGGCTGAATGAGAGCTGCTTCTGGGTGTCTCCAACTCCTGTGCTCACCCATCCTACCACTATTTACCTTATGTTGGAATTATCTGAATACGGGTCTGTCTTTTCCATGAGCCAGTCATGAGCAGTGTCTCGGGTTCCCTGTTTGGCAACTGAACTCATTCTGTACTTGGACCTCTGTGTATTTACTTAATGGGTGAATAAATTAATTAATAGAAACACTAACTGTGTGGGTTTTATAGTTACATTTTCTACATCTGGAACATGATTTGTGTTGTCTTCTTCCACATTTCCTTCTTTTCTTTAGCTGCTAATTCCTTTGTTCAGTTCTCAATGGATTACAGTATACATCTACTCATGCCATAACCAAAGAATTCGTTTTTTTAAATTTAGTTGTGGATGGATGCAGTACCTTTATTAATTTATTTATGTGGTGCTGAAAATTGAACCCAGTGCCTCACACATGTGAGGCAAACACTCTGCAACTGAGCTGTGACCCCAGCCCAAAAAAACTCATTTTTATTTCCAGTTTTGCCTTATATTTTAGGTAATGAAGAGAACTAGGGAATATGGCAGTCCAATAAGACGATTATTCTAAAAGACGTCTTTATTTATGTGTCAATTTATTAATGCACATTTACAAGTACCAGCAACGATCCTAATGAGGAATCATCAGAGTCCTCGCTTACACTTTAGTTGAGGAATTAAGATCCAAAACTTTGTTAAATGGGAAAAAATACATGTAATTTGTGTTAAGTTGGGTTACACCGATCTATCACTTTGTGTCAGCCTGCTATGACAAATTAGCACAGATTAGGTGGCTTACACTATGTACATTTGTTTTTCACCATTCTGGAGCCTGAGAAGTTCAAGACCGAGAAGCAGGCAGGTCAGATGTCTGGCAAGGGCCCTGGTTCCATCTGCAGATGACTATGTCTCATTGCATCCTCGCACCGAGGAGCGCAGAGAGTGTCCCTCTGAGCGCACTCATCCCATTTGCAAGGGCTCTACCTCAAGACCGAATTAGCTTCTCAAAGTCCCACTGCCTAGTATCCTCACATTAGGGTTTAGGGTTGCAGCATATGAATTTGGGGGGAGACAAACATGAAGTCCAAAAAACTTGCCTATCTAATAAATTCTTATTAAACAGTTATGCCATCTGATCACTCTTCAATGTGTCAGCGACAGAGCAGCGAGCTACCAGGGCACATGGAATTCACATTTTAGCTCAGAGAGAAACAGACATAAGCCGGAAAGACAAAATATGAACAGGACCATTGATGGTAGTGGTTAGTGGTAGGAAAAAATTGGAACCGGTGAAATGATAGAGGAATCTGGGTGGAATACTCTAGAGACGGTATTTAGGAATCTCTGAGAGGAAAGTTGAGAGACAACAGGATATGTGAAGGTCAAGGGTAGAGCATCAAAGGCTGTGAGAAAAACAAATGCTAAGAGCCCTTAAGAGGAACATCGGGGAGAGTTCTAGAACCTTTTCTGGAGTATAATGAGGGAAGGAGATGGAAACTGGGAGATAGTCCTACAGGGTGATGTGGTAGGGACCTGGAGGTCAGTCTGCAGACATTGCAAAGCCACCAGTAGGTTCTACATAGAAAATTCATAACCTCTGCTAAATTTATTAAATGATAACTTTTGTTGCTCTAAAGAATGGATTGTTAAATTAAAAGAACAGATGTAAAGAGACAAATTAAGAAATCAGTTGCAAATAATCCAATTAAGAAATTGTGACATGGTGGCAGGGCTGGAGAGAAGTTCATAGGAAGGATATTTCGTGTGCATCCCGATGAATGGCAGGTGGGCTGTGGGGCTGAGAGGGAACTCAGGAATCACTCCCAGCCCATGCACTTCATAAACTGGGGAATGGTACTACCATTTTCCAACACATGGAAAAATATAGGAAATGCATATTTTAGCAGAAGATTTGGAAAGTCCTTGCTAAAACATGTCAAGTTTGAGGTGTATATATGTTCACAGGAGAAGAGAAATTAAATGAATGGAAGTGAGTAAAAAAAAAAAAAAAAAAAAAAAAAAAAGACTTCTTGGGATAAAATTTGGAAGGCACTAACACTTTTAGATAAGTGTTATCTAAAACTATAGTTCTGAAGGACGTGGCCTAAGAGGGGACCTTATCTACAGACGAGTGGAAAACTTGAGAACCCATCCCGGGGACAGTCCAACATATTGGGCCTTGGGGTCATGCAATGGGGAGAAATGTTACAGCACTCTGAAGCCAGGATGGTGAAGAATACTGGATTTGGTGTTTCTAATGAAATCCAATTTTCAGTTGCCATTGATGAAGTCATTTCTTAGCTGATTCAACTTTGCTAAACTCATACCTCTGTCATGACATTGTACATCCTCTCATCTCAACTGTGTATGCAGGAAGGAGTTGTGTTGCCAAGGCCACCCTAGATGTCATACATGAACATCATGATGGTCAGAGAGAGACATCCCCTAACACATGTCCACCAATGAATTCAGACCTTTTCAAAGAAAATAGTTAGAAATAAGGGGCCACCCCGGTTTACACATACACCAGCCCAAAGAATACTCACTCGATGTGCTAAGAGTCCCTAATGAGGACAGCAGCCATCTGGAAAACAACCATTAAAGTGAAACAAAAACGTCAACACAAGCAAAATATGTGAAGTTGTTGATCATTGACAGACAGCCTGTTGATAGGCATCTATTTAGCTTTCAAAGCAGTCTGGCAGATAGATTAAAAAAATCCATCAGACCTGAAAAGCCTTAACAGGCCAAATTTCCCCGGGGGGCCTTTCTATATGGTACTTATCATTTTCAGAGCAGTGATAGCTCTGATTGTCCCAGGCATCATTAGCCTAAATAGAGCAATGATACCAATGTGGGGAGTCATCTTAAACATATAATCTGGGGCGCGCGTGTGCAGGCAGGCGTGTGTGCATGCTAGCAGTTCTGACCCTGCAACTTGTTGGGTGTGCTAATTGCCATGGCTTCATTAGAGCTTTTTCCTTGATAATTATCTTCCTGCTGTCATGAAGTCCCTTCATGTGAGCCCACAGAGGAAACCCGCCACCTCAGTGTCCGTTTGCAAGGCGTGTGCACACGGTCCGGTCTCATCCAGCTCCCACCACGCATCACTTTCCACCAAGAAAACGAACCTCATGCAGCTTCTGTGCCTGATGAAACTGCTCCCAGATTCTTGGGTTCCTAACTGGGCCTCGTATCTTCAGGAGGGGGAAAAAATACCAAACCACCAAAAAAACCTGAGTTACCTCCAGCTTGGCAGAAGCTAAGTGAGAGGACATGCAGATGTGGTTTCTGAAGAAGCAATTGACTTGTTTCACGCACCACCTACCTTCCTTGAAAATTAAAAAAGCTCACCAACAAAGTGGCAATTGGTCAGGACCTCAGGAGGGTGGAAAGACAGAGGAAAAAATAATCTCAAACTGTGAAACAGCCTGCAAAATCTAATGAGCCACTCCGACGCACCATTCACCTGCGGTAGACTCCAGAGAGCTGGGTGTGTGTGTGTGTGTGTTTGCTGATTTTTTTCTTCCCTTTTTAATTGGGGGACGCCTGTGAAGGCATGCCTGTTACCTGGTTCCATCGTTCCTATCTTCCATGACCATCTTCCTTCAGGAAGGTCAGTCTGCAAACCTCAACCTGTTTCCCATAGCAGGGCTTCTCCACGGAGCCAACAACCATTGTCCCCACTGTTCTCTTTAATGGTGGAAACATAGTAATTAACCACATCCCCCCAAATGCTGGCTGAATGGCCTGCCCCTAATTTGTGTACTTTCTGCAGAGGTTTCAGTGTCTTGTGAAATTTATTGCCACACTAAAGTCACCTTTTAAATTATGGATCACGATATTGGTATGCTGCTAAAAATGTTCACAGCATTGTAATTTTATGCACTGGCAATAAACATGAAAAATGCATTTTGAGGTTGTTTAACATTAAAAATAATGTTTTGGAAAATAAATTTTAGGAGAAATTTAGTGCTAGGGAAAAGGACCATATTCAGACTTAGAGATACAGATGCATAATCCAAAGGGCTCATTGGGAAGAGACCAAGTTTGCAGCCCAGAGAGGTCACTAGTGATAAACTCAGCCTAGGTTGCACATAGATGGTGGTAGGATCTGTGTCTTCCGCCAACTGCCAGACATCCAGGGCTCCCCTCATTGCTCTCTAAACAGTAGCAGGGTTTATTTCCAGAGCTGGCAGCGATTGGAAGGCAATTGGCAGCATTTCAACAAATCACCTCTTTCAGGAACAAAAATGATGGGCCACAGGACAGCTTTCTGAAGAGCATTTTAGCTTGGTCACCAAGGGCAACAGCTTGTAGACTTAGCTTCACCTGGAGAGTTAATTTGGTGACTGGAGTCACAGCCATAGGGCTTGGTTCTACCGATGGAGGCAGGTCTTGTTAATGGCACATAGACCAACCAAGGACACGTCACCTCAAGAGATGTGGTGAATCCGATCACCTGGGTATCATTCTGACATATGACTCACAGATTGTGTGACATTGGACAGTTACTAATACCTCCTGTTCCTCTCTTTCTCAGTCTGTGAAATGGGATCACCAAACATAATTTTAGGGCAGTTCTGAGCACACCTAAGAGTATTCCTACAAGGTACATAGTAAGGAACCAGGAATACCATTGGCGATCATGACCAGCTGAGTCACCTGACATCACGCTGTCTGAAAATCAAATAAAACAAATGCTATGGAAAGCAGCAGAAGTTAAGTCCAGAAGTGGTGAACTTCCTTTCTCTACCTGGTAACTTCTACTTGTCCTTCACAGTTCAAGCTAGCAGGTGAGAACCTTTGCTATGTAGCACCCTTTTCTTCTCTCACTACCTTGCCAGGGGAAATAGAATGGTTATCTTTTGGAGTATTGCCATAGATTTTTTTTTCCCCCAGAATTCTATTTTTTTTTTAATTTTACACATTTTACAATATTTAATTGCTTATTCCACTTTTTCACATCTTACCTCAAGTGCTCTACGTGAGAAGCATACCTCATTTATATCTGTGCCCCACAGGGGCAGAGAGGGACTGCACAAAGAGTTTGCTCCTTGTCCACAAGCAGGAAAATCAGGAGCATGCATAGGGCTGTCTGACCTTGGCCAAAGTTGCTTCTTTCTGAAAATCGGGAATGTGTTTGGATTTCCTTCAAATTTTAGCCACCTGCAGAATCCAGGCGTGGCCCTCCCTGCCTTGGAGAGAAGTAAAGAAATAGCACCTGCATGAACAGCCTCAAGGGACTGTGGGTTCCCAGGTTTGTTCGCCTTGGGATGTTCCCTTGTAGACTTGGAGGCCGATGGGACCGTTCCTGAGGAAAGGTATCAACGAACTCTAGGAAAGAAAGTTACGTGGGAATGTTCTGCATTCTCTGTTCATGACATGGATCTAAAAAGTCTGAAAAAGATTCCAAAATCATAATAGCAGTATTTTTTATTAAATGATATAATTACTTTGTATAGTAATATGCAAAAGATATGAATGCCATCAAAGGACGTAATGGAAATGTTGGCAGTCAGATCAGCTAAAGAACAATGGGCAATTCACATTGTTGGGGGAGCAGATAACCATTTATATCCCACTCCAAATGACACGGTAGTTCTCCGTGTCCATTCTGCACACGGAAGAATTGTCCTTGAAACTTGTTTGCCATGCAGATCTCTGATCCCAACCACCAGAGATTAGTTCATGGTCCAGGGTGGGTCCCAGGATTCTCATGTTAAGAAGCACATCCTGTGGAGGTCCATCTGCAGACCATACCCCAGAAAAGAGTAGTGCAGGGCAAATCATGTTTTTATGACCTGCCCATATGAACAGAAAAAAAATTTGAACATGCACAACAAATGTGTTTCTGTATAAATTTTATTCCTGTATATTGCTATACAATATTATACACATTATAAAAATTCACAAGATAGAAATCACACCAAGGATACAAAACTAGATCAGTTCTCATTGTTGACATTCCCCAGTGGCTTTCCTTGTGTGGCCCTTGAGGTCTGAATACCCCACTTTGCAGACAAATGCCCCAACTAGTACTTCTCACATTTTAATGTGAATATGAATATCCTAGAGATCTTGTTAAAATGTAGATTCTGATTGAATAGGGTCTGGGGTGAGGTTTGAGATTCTGCTTTTCTAACAAGCTCCCCGGTGATGCCGGCAAGACTGGTCTGGGACACACACCTCAGGTAGTGCGGATCTGTGTGGGAGCTTCTCTATGACTGACCTAATTCCCAATGCAAATTGCAGCTTCCCTGTTCACAGCAAGCTGGAGATTGTGTGCAGAGGCTAAAGCTCACCAACCAGCTCCCCCCAAACCTTCCTTCTAGAAGATTTTCTGTAATTCTTTTAAGTTGCACTGATGTGGAACAAGTGAAAGGCACCCTAAATAAGCCTCCCCCACCCTAGAGTCCTTTGTACACCTTTCTAGAAGGTTCTCTTTCTGCTTATCCCTTAAATTAATAAGACAGTACTCCCTGAAGTCATAAACAATGACATTCCCGGATGCAACAGTGGGCAAGATTATTCTCCCTGATTAAGCCTTCGACAGGCAGCATCTTTGCAGCAAGCACCATGCCAGGTTTTATTAGTAAATTGGCCCTACAAAGTTTCTTCTTACCTACAGATGCCTGAGCTCAGCAGTCCTTCCCAGAGATTGGAATGAACACATTGAAGAACGTCATGCTTGGAGGTACCAAGAACAATAATTAGACAAATTGGCAAATCATAAAGGGGTAAGTATGATGTGCTTATCTATGAAGATTATTAAGTGGAAATAGGAAACTTAAATAATTAATTCTCAAAATCACCCAAGAAGGCGATGTTCTTCCTGACTCACCGGCACTGCAGTGAGGTTACCATGACAAGTCCATTTCAGAGGAAACAGGAGTTCTTCAATGTGCTTATTTAATAGAACTGAACCATATTGTAAGGAATGATTTCATTATCACATCTTTCCAATTTGAGTGACATCAGAGCTCCAGAATATTCTGCTTGTGAGTAATTCCATAGTGCTCCAGCCACCAAAGCCTCAGGTGAAGGTAGCTCAGATGTGACATGCATACAGAATCAACATCAGACATCCTCTCAATGTGTTTCAGTGAAACAGGAAAGCTCAATGATTTTGCATTGGTCACCTGTCTGTCACTTATAAGTCAACCTTAATAAGCAGCAACATGCTTTCAGAATATTGGAAATTATGAAATAATGTAGTGGCTATGTATTAATGTTTAGATATTCACACATTCCTTTTAAAAAAAAAATTAGTGTATATTAATCATCCCCCCTCTCATTTGAAAGGTTGAAAGGTCCTGTTTCACCAAGCCTGCTATTAGAACCCACCCCCCGCTGAGGAGCATACATTGGTATTTATAGTGAGGAAGTCCTTTTGATGTTTATGATCTAGGTCGAATACAGTTCAGTCACATTGCCAAATCTTGTAGATTTCTTGTAGACTAATTCCCTTCACGTCTAACGGAGAAAATAATAATTATTGTCCTGAAAGATGAGATTCAAACAAAATTTATTTTAAGGAGTTGAGCACAAGGGCATTCAATAAAATGGCAATTTATTAGTTTACTTCTAGATTTGGTATTAGGTTTCTCTATGTTATTTATATACAGAAATATTTTTATGCTCTCCAGCTAGATTGTACAGGGAATGCAATATTGACCAAGGGGGAGATCACTTCAGTTAGACAAAGTTCCAGGTGTTCATTAAGAAAGGTAAATTGGGGTAAGTTAGGAAATGTGAGTGAGGCCACCTTGACTCAGGGAGTAACGCAATGGTTCCCAGGAAGCTGGGAATGGGGACGTTGCTCCATTACGACCACAGAGAGAAGAGCTACAGCTCAGCCAGCCTGTGACGACACAGGGCACAGAGCAGACCACATGGGACAGTGCGTCACACTCCTGGTTCCATTGACTCTGGGGCCCTTCTCAAATTTATGAAGACAGAAATTAGAATACATGCTTGCAAAAGTAGAGGTCCACTCCACGTGCAGCACTAGTGAGGGCCAAGAGCAAGAAGGAAAGTGGCACCCAGTGTGGAGAGCAAGGGGCTTGGAGGACTTGCCTGCCCCTCCTGCATGGTGGGCGGACATTGAGATGAAGGAAATAAGCTAATCTGCACACCTACTTTGCTTGATTTGACGTACAGAACATCGACCCTTTGTAGAAACCAAGCGCGGGTCCACAGGGTCGAGTCAGAGAGAGGCAGCTTACACACGTGCCCTGTTGACACCTCGTTCAGGTTCACATTGACAGCATTATTATCAGTACGGGGCCACCGATGCCTCTAAGATACTGCTTTTTAAATTCTCTTTTATTAAATCTCATAATGCCAAGAAGCATAACTCTACCACCACCACCAACAACAAAAATAATTCAAAAGTTTAGAAACTGAATATCAGAGATTTCTTTAGATTGGATTATCAAGATTTGAGAAGTTCTGCCTTAAAGAATCACATTAAAGTTTCAATTTTTAGTTAGTGTAGAAGTTCTCAAATGTGAATGACCACAGAGCACTATTATAGAAAATTACCCACTTGGCCGCCATTACATCCCCGGCCTCCGGCTGGTTTCTCCCCTGTGCCTGGGTGGTTGGGTGGAGTCTGTACTATGGTGGCTGGGTGTATCCACTTGACTTCTCCTGGGAAACCCTGCCTTGGAAAGGAGTTCCTGAATTTGGAGCATTAATAAGCCTGATATTCTGGACATCATTAGGCTAGTGACAATTTTAAGTATCTTCTTTCACACCAAACCCCCATAGGGAGTTCAGAGAAATACCTGACCATGTATTTAAAGCATATATGTGATGGGGATCTCACACAGTGTCCCTAGTACTTATGATCTTGGATAAATAATAACCAGAGGAAGCAGGGTTTTCAGTAAGAAGGCGGAAGACCGCAGAGCGGAAGTGCCATTTTCTTCATTCATTCCTCATGGAGGCACCTGCTATGGACATCACTCCTTCCTGCTGAGTCTTGGCTGGAGTGCTTGACTGAAGTAGTGTCTGTCCCATTTCCCAACCAAGAAGTTCCTCTCCCCTTCCACACCTTCCCATGTGTGCTCCTTGGAAAGAAGCCAAGCCCAAGGGTTTATGTCCAAGGATAGAGAGGCAATCAATGCTCTCCCTCACTGAGTTTCTTCCTAAATTGTCTGGAATTCTTCTTCACCGGGACTGGTCAATTCTTCCGTGTGTGTGTGTGTCTATGTGTTCGTTTATCCAATCCAACCATTTGTTTAAATTGGTATGGATTTCTAGATATTTATTTTACCCATAGGGTCATAATCCAATACTCCTTTATTATTTTGTTGCTCAGAGTGTTCCCATTTTGCACACTCAAGTAAGTAGGTAAAACTCCCTTCTTTATGCTGGGTGAGGGCTCTGGCAAAGCGTTTCCTCATGCAGAGTAAGGCTTCACTGTGGAGGGCATGCTGGGCTTATTTCACAAATCACTGATCTCCTTCTGGGGCCAGAGGAAGTCTTTGCTAGACCTTCACCGGGAGAGCCTAGCATGGTTCTGGTGCCTCGAGGTAAAGCCCGTGGCAGTGTGGGTTCTTCCCCATGACTGGGTCCCCAGGTTCTCACCCCCAAGATGGCGCACACTCCAGAAATCACCAAACCCACTACAGAAGTGCTTCTAGCAGGCTGGGCTCCTGTAGTATTGCTTTGGGGTAAGAAGACTCACCTCTGACTCTACTTCTGCTGGTGTTTCTAGACTATTTTGTGGTGTTTTGCCCTGTGACATCAGTTTTCTTGATGAGTGCAAACAAATTTGCTTCAATTTTTCCAAGCTTTTCTGGTCAAAAGGATAGAGGTGATGATTTTCAAACTCTTTATATCAGAACGGGAGCTGAAGGTGAAGCTGTGTGTTTTTAAAGAAGTATTTGGCTTTGCTAGACCAGAAAATGCCCCACTTCGTTCTCACAAGATTAAGTCCCTTTCACCAAGTCATGCCACTGAAGAGGGTGGCTCAGGACTACAGCTTCAACACATACCGAAGGTCACAGAAACGTCAGGGGACAAGCTGCCTCCCACTGCTCTTTCTTTCTGAATGAAAACACATGTCTCGACTGGGTTTTCAACACACCTGATGGAGGTGGAACCACTTGAATGACTTTTTGCAGCCCCAGAGACTTGTATTTAAGCCTGGAATTTTGGAAAAACATACTGACCTTGAACCAGGCAGAAGGCTGTAGAAATAAAATTCTATCTGCACAGGGCAGATGCTTTGCCTCAAAATTTGCTCTGCCTGTTGAATGAGACAGAGTCATAGATATTAGGGATAAAGCATGCAACTTGAGAAATTCCTCAGAAAATTGTACTTAAAAAACGTATGACCCTAAATAGTGAGCTTATTTTAGTATGGCAACATGCTCAGGCAGGGATTTTGTAGGATAGAGTCCTTTGAAAACCATTTTCTAATTTTCTCAATCTCCACATCCTAGTAAACTGAATAATTTCTCTACAAATTTCCTTTACTGCTATTTAAACTCAAATATACTACTTGTGTATAAAACCATACTTCATCGACTTGAGACGCTACTTACATGACTGGTTGTGCATTTTGTCTCTATATAAATGTATGACTTTTAAGGCAATCACATTAATAGATTTATACCTCAATATCACCCAATGTTACAACAGTGATTCAAAATTTAGAAAAATACATGATTGGTGTACAAGATGATTTATCCAAGATCAGAGTCCCAGCATAAAGAAACAGAAGATAGGCCAAGTTTGATGGATTAGTAGGGGGAAATAGTATTGTCACTTTGAACATGTTTGACTGGGGCTTTGATGGGGACCTGGGAGAGGGTCCAAATGAGGTTTTTATGATTGAAATGGAATCACCATAAGGATATCTATGTGCTGTAGTTTGGATAATGAATGCCGCATGTTAAAGACTTGGTCTCCAGTGTCACAGTGTTGGAAGGTTGTAGAACTTTGGAGAGGTGGGCCTTGTGGGGGGTCCTTAGGTCATTGGGATGTGTCCTAGAAGGGAAGTATAGCACCCCAGTTCCTTCCTGCCTCTCTGCTCCTTGACCATTAGGGGAGCAGCTTCACCTGCCACACCCTCTTGCTATGATGCGACCCTCATCACAGACCTTTGCAAAGAATACACCAATCAATCAAGGACTGACACTTTCAAAGCCATGAGCCTAAATAAACCTTTTCTTTATAGGTGACTTCTGATAATGGTGCCAAGTTAATGGCCACACTGTCACGCTGCATGTTTGCTGAGAAAGCCTGGACATGAGTATACCTTACCTTCCTCATGATTTTGCCTAAAGTTCATTATTCAGTTGCTACAAGAACACCCACTAAAAATCATAGAGCTTCTTCCTGTTACAAAAAGAAAAAGATGGACAAATATGTGATTACAACTATAGAGGGATTTTGTTTAAGATTCTTGGCTCTTTCCTTGGCCTTTTAAAACTGGGCTCTAGGCGACATTGTGTTGTGGGCTGTTGGTTCTCCTGATAGCAACTATGAGTTACCCATAACCTGCCACTCTCCATTTTTTGTTCATTCAATAAATATGTATTGAGCTCCTGCAATCTTTTAGATGTTGATAGGCTCAAATTATTAAATAAAAAAGACAGATGCTGTGGGCCACAACCATTATGAAAGTTGAAGTCTACCTCCCAAAAGACTAATATACAATAGCTTCTCTTTCAAGGCAACTGGGTACATTTTTTAGGCTCAGTCCTGTTGCATTAACACCTATAAGTGATATTTTTAAAGGAAGATAATACATAGTCTCACATGAAGATAAGAAATAGTCTGTTCTTGAGACCAGACTTCCAACAAGGGTGTTCCATGCTGAGAGGTAGAAAGGAAGAGGCAGGGGAGAGTCCATGACCAAATGACAGGTGAGTTCGCTGGAGTGCAGAGTCAAGGTGAATGCCTCCGGCACCCTCTCTCTTAAACCAAGCAGTGACTCAGCATGCTGGGGACACCATAATGCCTCCTTGGCCAACCCTGAGTATAATCAAAGTCACAAGGTCAGCTCCTACTTCTACGGGCAGCACAAGCAAATAAAACACATAGATGCTCAGCATTCATGACTTGAGGGACATAGAAACGACTAAACCAAGAGAAGCAGAACTTACACCTGAAGAAACAGAGTGGGAGGGGCAACTTCAGTGCCTCCCAGCAATGAGAAGAACGGAATGAGAGTGAGAGAGGTGAAGGAGATGCTTTAGGTCGGGGGCCCGGCACAGGCCAGGGCCCAGAGACAAGAGTCTCATTCCTGGGTGCAACTAGCTTAGATGTCCTCTTTTGTATCTGGGACGGGAAGCATGAGGAGACAGCAGAGAGATGAAGCTGGCATGTCCAAGTTTGCAGATCTTTTTTCCTTTGTAAAGGAAGAAAGCGTTTTAGGTTTTATGGGTCGCGGGGTCTCTGCACAGCTAGTTAATGCTGCCACTGAGGCAGGAAGGGTCTATGGATTAGACCTAACACTTCACTTAAGGAAATAAGTAGCAACATGGATTTGGC
>NC_136462.1:195319612-195354457 GCF_902686455.1 Sciurus vulgaris
TCATGGGCCATAGTTCATATAATAGTAAAGAGAGAAAAAGAGTCTTAACTCAGCTCCTTTAGTTAACTGATGAGACAGACTTTTCTTAATTTTCTTTTTTTCTTTGAGTCTGAGGAGACTAGCATCAAAAATGTTGGGACTGTGTTTGCATTTTTTCCTGTATTTCTCATGCTGACAGGTTTCAGACTGGAGAAATCTGCAGTCTGCATCTCAGCCTCCCAGTCTGCTGGCACCTCTCACTGCTGCCAAGATGGCGACTTCTGCTTCTGGGTCAGACCAATTATTTCCTAAATGGTTTGTATTCACCTGCACTTCAAATGCCTGGCTTTGAGGGGGAGAAATCCTAATGCCTGGCACTCATTCTACTCCACACAATCCTATTACTGGTGGCAATGGAATATAATCAGGCAGTACCTGCAGGATAAGTCAAAAGATTAAAGTTGGGATTTGAATCCCCACTAAACACAGAATCAAACAAAGATTAGATTTCTGGACCCCAGTCTCAGAATGGCTTTCAAGGGCTTCTCTTAAACAACAACAAAAATATATCATTATTCACTTTGACCAGTGGCATGTTAAGAGGAAATGCAGACAAAGAGAGATGAGGGAGGGGAGGGCCTGAAACCATAGTTCCTCGGCCCCGAGATACTTTCCAACTTTGCAGAGCCTGCTTATTTCCTGGCCAACCCTGGAGAAGTCCTACTGGGAATTCACATGGGCTCGTCAAGGGACCCTAAATCCGGACAATCTCACCCACACTAAACTGAAGATACCAATTAGTGCCTGAGAAAATTAGAAATTTCTATACACCAACTACATTTGAATCTGACAGCACCAAGGTCCTATCTGTTCGAGGACATAAAAATCAATGACATCAATTATTGTAAGGATAGCTAACATTTATCCATCACAATGCCTGTCAGGCCCTCCTCCCAGAACGCCACACGTATTCACTTATTTAATCCTGATAGCGTCCGCGTGAGGCAGACTCGATTCTTGGGTGAGCTTCAGAGGGCTGATGAGGAGAGGCCACTTGATCACAGAGTCACACAACTGTGAGTAGAAAGGTTGGGGCTCGGAACCAATGGCTGGAAACGAGATCCCATGCTCTCAGCGATTATCCAATACTAACACCAGTATAGATCCTGTATTCCCATCTCTGCCTCTAGGTCATATTCAGAATCAAAAAGAATTTCCCTCCTTGGCAGAAGTTTATATGCATTCACTCATTCGGGAGTCAAATGGGCCCATCGTAGTGACGATCGTGGCTCCTGGCTTCCTCGGAGTCCTTACAGATTCTGCAGACTTTCTTTAGATCACATGCTCTACTACACAGCTTCTAATAAATTCTCTCTCTCTTTTTCTGCTCAACGTGGCCAAAATAGATTTGTCATTAGCAGTCAAAGAAGCTTAATGGATATGCCTGTCAAGACGACAGGTGTTAAAAAACAAAGATCACCTCCCCACTGGGGTCCTTCCTTTGCACTTTCCAAATTAAAAATAATGGTGTCGAAATATTTGTTGAGTGCTTATTATATGCAGGCATTGTGCATTCTTTACAGGTGAGGAAACTGCTCGGTAGAGATAAAGGAGCTGGATGGTGTTGGAATAACTGGACACAAACACACCCCATCCCGGTGGACTCAGCCCCAGCGGAGTTTTAGGATTAGGGTCACCGATGTCTGTGACTCAACGCAAGATCCAGCAGTCTTGTGACATTTGTAACTTACCATGTGCTTTGCTGAATTAGCACTCCTTGGACACGTGAGCCCGCCCGCGGGGGGTGTCATGAACGCCTGACAGGAGCATGCCCCCACCCCCAAGCCCGCCCTACCTTTGGCTTCTCCTCTGCTCACCACTCAGGCCTCTGCTCAGAAATCATCTGTTCTGAGAGAACATCCTGACAAGCTCATCTGAAATGTTTGCCCCTCTCCAGCCAACTGCTGTCCCCTTTCCTTTCCTCCTGGCTCTTATAAGTGCCAGAAAGGACATTCCTGTGGTTTCTGTGTCTTATGTCACCCCATTAGAATGCAAATTCCTGTGATCCTCTTGCTCACCTCAGTATCTTCAGCACACATGACTGTTTCTGATGCAGAGCGGATACGCATACTTACTAACATGTGCTCAATACGTCAACACAGGGATGCATTTTCACTAGCTTATAATTCCTTGGCGTTTATGGTTCCGAACATGCAGGCTGTGTGCTGGTGATGAGCCTACTCCATCTTGGTGTTGGTTTTTCATCTGTAATATGGGGGCAGAGAAGTCGGTTCTGCTAGGGCTGCTTTTATACTAGATTAAGGGATAAGCACGAAGCCCCTGGCACTGTGTCTGAGGAGTTGGTGTTGAAGGGCCGGGCCGGGCAGGGGGGCAGGCACGGAGGAGAAGGGCAGCCTCCCTGTCCTGTTCTGCCTCCACTCACCTGCTATTTGGACAGTCCCCACTTGACTCTTAGGTATAAAAATTCTAAATTGTACAATCATGGGTAGAAAGATTCTTTTTTAATATTGAAAATTTAATAGATTCAGAAAATGGGAAAACTACACAAGGTCTTGTTATTAACATCCTGCATTGATAAAAATGTACTACGTTAGGACTCTTTAGTTCCAAGTTTGATTCCACATCAAACAAACTAAAGCGCACACTCATGCTCACTTCACCCAAACCGCCAGGGTCAATCTAGCAGAACTTCCTCCAATGGCTCAGTGACATTGGGAGGACACGTCTCTTTCCACCCCTGAGCTCTGTTTCCCTCTGGATTGATGTTGCACCTGAGGTGGCCATTTCTCTGTGTGGTTATTCTTCATGACATGACTCGTGGCCTTTCAGCTAAACATTTCCATGAAACAATTCACCCTCCTTTTTCATATTTCCAGCAACAGTCTCAGAATTGTGTCTCACTGGGAGACTTGAGTACATGATCATTTCTGGTCACAGTAGCTACCATGATGGTTTCCTCTGATTGGCCAGATGGGGTGAGGTGCCCCGGTTTGCAGTCAAGGGTGAACTCAGCTGCCTGGACTAAGATTAGAGGAAGATTGACCCTACAGGAGGACTAGGGGGGCCCTGGTCCCCAAAGGAGAAATGGAAGACCGGGTCAAAGGTCAACAGATCCCATTTGCTTATGGAACTCCAAATGATGCCCTGAAGGTGAGGATTTTGACAAGGATCCAGAAAAAAAAGAAAAGAAAGGGGTGACACATGGTGATCAGACTACCTAAGAGAGATTACTCATTTATAAGAAGGATTCAGCCATCTTGATTTGTCAGGGACTTTTACTGCTGTAACTGGGAAAGTCCCAGGTACATTGGGGTGAGTTGGTCACCCTCTCCAGAAAGCGCTAGTGGAACCAGGCCTTGTACTTGGCATTTTTTACTTCCAAAGCCCTAACCTAGGCTGAGCATTGGAAATGCACAGGCTGAAGCTGTTTGGGCAAAGAAAAGCAAACAATTAGACAATAACAAGTCAGCTTATGAGCTGCAGTGTCGTAGACCCACCATTTTATACAATCACACTGGAAAAGGACCTATTCCTGATGTATGTGAT
Organism: Sciurus vulgaris; assembly: GCF_902686455.1. NCBI lineage: Eukaryota > Metazoa > Chordata > Mammalia > Rodentia > Sciuridae > Sciurus > Sciurus vulgaris. Next base: position 195,323,159 of record NC_136462.1, read on the forward strand.
TCCATCTCAGAACATCCCCAAAAGAGGAGACCTCTGATATCAGTGTTGGAGGTGAAATTGAACGAGCTGAAGATTCCTGATTCCAGGTATGTTTTTTTTTTTTTTTTTTCCTCATTGCCTTGGACTATAAATGTGGGTCACATCAACAGAAATACAGAAAGATACTTGATAACCTCCTTTTGACTGACAGCTTAAAATATGCAAAAGGAATGGGAATGTTCAGAGTGGACCAGACTCACAAGGAATGCGGAGCTCATCTCAGTTTTGGAAGAAAGAGAACACGTGTCTTCCTGAATTTTGGTTCTATCTGCCTCCTCTGTTGAGACTCCCAGCGATCCCCAGGCACACGGTTCAGAAGCACCCCCATCTAAGGGTCCAGAAGCTTCTCCTGTGCGAAGAAGCCCCTGTAGTCCTGGCTCCTATCCAAAAGCAGAAGAGGGCTGGCTCTTAAAACAAGCCCTAAATATCAATTTAGCCCTGAACCAAACACACACACACACACACACACACACACACACACACACACACACGCGCGGTGTGAAAACCATTCTAAACATTCTTCTATTTCAAAAAGATTATATATAAATGAGGATTCGAGTCAGGGAAAAACCAAAGCATTTTGTTTCATAAATAGAATTGGTGTGGGAGTTGATTGTTTTCTCTCCTGAGGGATAAACATTTTAATTTAATAACAGTCAGAAGTGCCTAAATGTTCTTGAGGAAAGAAATAGGGTGTTCCTAGGAGGGCAGAATCTATCCACTGGCTCAATGCTTGGAATGAGGCATCCAGAGCAGCGTTACTCAAAAAATACCTACTCAAATATTCCAAGTGTCAAGTTCTACAAATAAAATAACTGTGGCGCCTACTTATCGGGAAAATTTCTATGTAGCACATCTTATGTGGCAGGTGCTTTACATAAATTATCTGATAAATTTCCGTGTGGAGTCTGTGAAGTTGGGGCTCATGGTAATTCCCATCCTAGAGGTAGGTAAACTGTGGCCAGGAGAAGTTGGGTTAACCTGTAGGTAAGGGATAAGCAGGAATTCAATGTCAGGCCGTCTGACTGCAGAGCATGTATTTATAGTAATCACTATTTAAATAGCAGGTCTCACAGAGCCATCTTAGGTAGGTCGGAGATTTGTGAGGGGAGAGGGATTGCCAAAAGAGCCAAAATAAAACAATAAATTTACATAGTATTTATTAAGAGAATTCCACCACAGCTGAAGCAACAGACAGCAAGGCAACCAAGCCAAGAAAATAAAATTATATGTGTGAAAAAGGAAAAAAAGGAACTGTACACACAAAGGGAATCTGCACATAAATAGATGTTGATCATGTTTGTGGTTGATTCCTTGTTGGTTGCTAGACCTTGGTGGAGGGCCTGGTTGTTTTTCCTTACAGATAGGAAATACTAAAAGCCTCAGAAGGGCACCATCCGAGGGCTCTGTTACTAGCTGTTCCTCTTCCTCCACAGCAGATGGTTCTGCCTCCATCTTCCTGGCCTCCATCCATAGCTGGGGATGTCCCACTCACGATGGTCTTCAGAGACCATCCAAATTCCACCACAAATAGAGGCCTGGGCCGGCGCGGAAATAACAACATCTAATGCCGTGCTTACTCTCTGCCAGGCTAAGGACGCAGGCTTTACACGAGTTGCCTGATTAAAATCCTTACGATATAACTCTGCAAGGAAGGTACCCTTATTATCATCCCTATTTTTTAGAAGAAGAAACTGAGGGACAAGGCTAAGTCACTCACCCAAGATTTTCCACCTAGCAAATGTCCGAGCCAGAATAAACCCTGGTGGTCATTTTCCGGAGCTGGCAACCCTCACCATGGTGCTTTACTGCTTCTAGACCCGGGATTGGCACACATTTTCCATAAAGGGCTGGAGTGTCTATACCTTAGACTTTGCAGACAGCAAGGAATCTGCCACTACTTCTCTTCTGTTGTACAACTGGACTTCTGTTGTAATACATGGTTGTCACAGGAAATGTAGGAGTGAGCGGTGACGTCATGTCCACAGAGCTTCATATCCATAGGCAGCGGGCTGGATTTTCCCATGACTGGTCTAAACCACATCACTGCACACCACGTTGGAAACGAGTCTCTTACGGAGGCCATTCTGACACGGGGATGGGAAATTCTCCCACATGCCTGTGGCTTTCTCAGGTTTTGCTTCTTCTGCTTCAACATGTCCTTCTCTGGGTGACGATGACATGGGTGGTACCTGTGCTCACTCTGTTTACTAAAGCTTCTGCACCAGAGATAGTGTTCCTGTCATATCCCATCAACCTCGTCTTCACAACAACCAGTGAATTGAAATTATTATCCCCTTCATACAAACGAGAGGATTGGGGTCAAAAGAGACAAGGAACCTGCCATCTAGCAATGGTATAAGAGTAGCCTGAGACCAACCAAGTTTCTAGCTCCCAAAAACCTGCAGCAGTCAGCTTTCCCTTACTGTACCAAATGCCAGGGAAAATAAGCTTATAAAGAGAAAAGTGTTATTTTGACTCACAGTTTTGAAGGTTTTGGTTTGTGTCCTCACTGCTTGTGGGCCTGTGGTGAGGCAGCACATCATGGTGGGGAATTTGTGGCAGGGCAAAATTACTTACCTCGTGACTGGAAAAAAAGGAGGAAGATGAAGGAGCTGGGTCCCCCACTTTCCCCTTCCAGGGCATCCTCCAATGTCCTGAAGACTTCTGCCAGCCCACCTCCTAACAGTACCACCACCCGCCCACAGGGCTTTGGCTCCACGACATGGACCTTTGGGGAGGACACTTAAGATCCACACTCTAGTAGAATCTCATCTTACACACGAAGCACAGATCCTTCAAATGTGCCCTATAGACTGTGTATATCAGGACCCTGGGGTGAAGTTGCAAATCTACATTTTGACAAGTTTCCTGGGTGATTCTTATGTGCACTGAAAGTGATGAGCATTGTCACAATGTGACCAAATGCTTCTGAGCTGCTCTCTGACACTTTCTAGGCTGAATGAGAGCTGCTTCTGGGTGTCTCCAACTCCTGTGCTCACCCATCCTACCACTATTTACCTTATGTTGGAATTATCTGAATACGGGTCTGTCTTTTCCATGAGCCAGTCATGAGCAGTGTCTCGGGTTCCCTGTTTGGCAACTGAACTCATTCTGTACTTGGACCTCTGTGTATTTACTTAATGGGTGAATAAATTAATTAATAGAAACACTAACTGTGTGGGTTTTATAGTTACATTTTCTACATCTGGAACATGATTTGTGTTGTCTTCTTCCACATTTCCTTCTTTTCTTTAGCTGCTAATTCCTTTGTTCAGTTCTCAATGGATTACAGTATACATCTACTCATGCCATAACCAAAGAATTCGTTTTTTTAAATTTAGTTGTGGATGGATGCAGTACCTTTATTAATTTATTTATGTGGTGCTGAAAATTGAACCCAGTGCCTCACACATGTGAGGCAAACACTCTGCAACTGAGCTGTGACCCCAGCCCAAAAAAACTCATTTTTATTTCCAGTTTTGCCTTATATTTTAGGTAATGAAGAGAACTAGGGAATATGGCAGTCCAATAAGACGATTATTCTAAAAGACGTCTTTATTTATGTGTCAATTTATTAATGCACATTTACAAGTACCAGCAACGATCCTAATGAGGAATCATCAGAGTCCTCGCTTACACTTTAGTTGAGGAATTAAGATCCAAAACTTTGTTAAATGGGAAAAAATACATGTAATTTGTGTTAAGTTGGGTTACACCGATCTATCACTTTGTGTCAGCCTGCTATGACAAATTAGCACAGATTAGGTGGCTTACACTATGTACATTTGTTTTTCACCATTCTGGAGCCTGAGAAGTTCAAGACCGAGAAGCAGGCAGGTCAGATGTCTGGCAAGGGCCCTGGTTCCATCTGCAGATGACTATGTCTCATTGCATCCTCGCACCGAGGAGCGCAGAGAGTGTCCCTCTGAGCGCACTCATCCCATTTGCAAGGGCTCTACCTCAAGACCGAATTAGCTTCTCAAAGTCCCACTGCCTAGTATCCTCACATTAGGGTTTAGGGTTGCAGCATATGAATTTGGGGGGAGACAAACATGAAGTCCAAAAAACTTGCCTATCTAATAAATTCTTATTAAACAGTTATGCCATCTGATCACTCTTCAATGTGTCAGCGACAGAGCAGCGAGCTACCAGGGCACATGGAATTCACATTTTAGCTCAGAGAGAAACAGACATAAGCCGGAAAGACAAAATATGAACAGGACCATTGATGGTAGTGGTTAGTGGTAGGAAAAAATTGGAACCGGTGAAATGATAGAGGAATCTGGGTGGAATACTCTAGAGACGGTATTTAGGAATCTCTGAGAGGAAAGTTGAGAGACAACAGGATATGTGAAGGTCAAGGGTAGAGCATCAAAGGCTGTGAGAAAAACAAATGCTAAGAGCCCTTAAGAGGAACATCGGGGAGAGTTCTAGAACCTTTTCTGGAGTATAATGAGGGAAGGAGATGGAAACTGGGAGATAGTCCTACAGGGTGATGTGGTAGGGACCTGGAGGTCAGTCTGCAGACATTGCAAAGCCACCAGTAGGTTCTACATAGAAAATTCATAACCTCTGCTAAATTTATTAAATGATAACTTTTGTTGCTCTAAAGAATGGATTGTTAAATTAAAAGAACAGATGTAAAGAGACAAATTAAGAAATCAGTTGCAAATAATCCAATTAAGAAATTGTGACATGGTGGCAGGGCTGGAGAGAAGTTCATAGGAAGGATATTTCGTGTGCATCCCGATGAATGGCAGGTGGGCTGTGGGGCTGAGAGGGAACTCAGGAATCACTCCCAGCCCATGCACTTCATAAACTGGGGAATGGTACTACCATTTTCCAACACATGGAAAAATATAGGAAATGCATATTTTAGCAGAAGATTTGGAAAGTCCTTGCTAAAACATGTCAAGTTTGAGGTGTATATATGTTCACAGGAGAAGAGAAATTAAATGAATGGAAGTGAGTAAAAAAAAAAAAAAAAAAAAAAAAAAAAAGACTTCTTGGGATAAAATTTGGAAGGCACTAACACTTTTAGATAAGTGTTATCTAAAACTATAGTTCTGAAGGACGTGGCCTAAGAGGGGACCTTATCTACAGACGAGTGGAAAACTTGAGAACCCATCCCGGGGACAGTCCAACATATTGGGCCTTGGGGTCATGCAATGGGGAGAAATGTTACAGCACTCTGAAGCCAGGATGGTGAAGAATACTGGATTTGGTGTTTCTAATGAAATCCAATTTTCAGTTGCCATTGATGAAGTCATTTCTTAGCTGATTCAACTTTGCTAAACTCATACCTCTGTCATGACATTGTACATCCTCTCATCTCAACTGTGTATGCAGGAAGGAGTTGTGTTGCCAAGGCCACCCTAGATGTCATACATGAACATCATGATGGTCAGAGAGAGACATCCCCTAACACATGTCCACCAATGAATTCAGACCTTTTCAAAGAAAATAGTTAGAAATAAGGGGCCACCCCGGTTTACACATACACCAGCCCAAAGAATACTCACTCGATGTGCTAAGAGTCCCTAATGAGGACAGCAGCCATCTGGAAAACAACCATTAAAGTGAAACAAAAACGTCAACACAAGCAAAATATGTGAAGTTGTTGATCATTGACAGACAGCCTGTTGATAGGCATCTATTTAGCTTTCAAAGCAGTCTGGCAGATAGATTAAAAAAATCCATCAGACCTGAAAAGCCTTAACAGGCCAAATTTCCCCGGGGGGCCTTTCTATATGGTACTTATCATTTTCAGAGCAGTGATAGCTCTGATTGTCCCAGGCATCATTAGCCTAAATAGAGCAATGATACCAATGTGGGGAGTCATCTTAAACATATAATCTGGGGCGCGCGTGTGCAGGCAGGCGTGTGTGCATGCTAGCAGTTCTGACCCTGCAACTTGTTGGGTGTGCTAATTGCCATGGCTTCATTAGAGCTTTTTCCTTGATAATTATCTTCCTGCTGTCATGAAGTCCCTTCATGTGAGCCCACAGAGGAAACCCGCCACCTCAGTGTCCGTTTGCAAGGCGTGTGCACACGGTCCGGTCTCATCCAGCTCCCACCACGCATCACTTTCCACCAAGAAAACGAACCTCATGCAGCTTCTGTGCCTGATGAAACTGCTCCCAGATTCTTGGGTTCCTAACTGGGCCTCGTATCTTCAGGAGGGGGAAAAAATACCAAACCACCAAAAAAACCTGAGTTACCTCCAGCTTGGCAGAAGCTAAGTGAGAGGACATGCAGATGTGGTTTCTGAAGAAGCAATTGACTTGTTTCACGCACCACCTACCTTCCTTGAAAATTAAAAAAGCTCACCAACAAAGTGGCAATTGGTCAGGACCTCAGGAGGGTGGAAAGACAGAGGAAAAAATAATCTCAAACTGTGAAACAGCCTGCAAAATCTAATGAGCCACTCCGACGCACCATTCACCTGCGGTAGACTCCAGAGAGCTGGGTGTGTGTGTGTGTGTGTTTGCTGATTTTTTTCTTCCCTTTTTAATTGGGGGACGCCTGTGAAGGCATGCCTGTTACCTGGTTCCATCGTTCCTATCTTCCATGACCATCTTCCTTCAGGAAGGTCAGTCTGCAAACCTCAACCTGTTTCCCATAGCAGGGCTTCTCCACGGAGCCAACAACCATTGTCCCCACTGTTCTCTTTAATGGTGGAAACATAGTAATTAACCACATCCCCCCAAATGCTGGCTGAATGGCCTGCCCCTAATTTGTGTACTTTCTGCAGAGGTTTCAGTGTCTTGTGAAATTTATTGCCACACTAAAGTCACCTTTTAAATTATGGATCACGATATTGGTATGCTGCTAAAAATGTTCACAGCATTGTAATTTTATGCACTGGCAATAAACATGAAAAATGCATTTTGAGGTTGTTTAACATTAAAAATAATGTTTTGGAAAATAAATTTTAGGAGAAATTTAGTGCTAGGGAAAAGGACCATATTCAGACTTAGAGATACAGATGCATAATCCAAAGGGCTCATTGGGAAGAGACCAAGTTTGCAGCCCAGAGAGGTCACTAGTGATAAACTCAGCCTAGGTTGCACATAGATGGTGGTAGGATCTGTGTCTTCCGCCAACTGCCAGACATCCAGGGCTCCCCTCATTGCTCTCTAAACAGTAGCAGGGTTTATTTCCAGAGCTGGCAGCGATTGGAAGGCAATTGGCAGCATTTCAACAAATCACCTCTTTCAGGAACAAAAATGATGGGCCACAGGACAGCTTTCTGAAGAGCATTTTAGCTTGGTCACCAAGGGCAACAGCTTGTAGACTTAGCTTCACCTGGAGAGTTAATTTGGTGACTGGAGTCACAGCCATAGGGCTTGGTTCTACCGATGGAGGCAGGTCTTGTTAATGGCACATAGACCAACCAAGGACACGTCACCTCAAGAGATGTGGTGAATCCGATCACCTGGGTATCATTCTGACATATGACTCACAGATTGTGTGACATTGGACAGTTACTAATACCTCCTGTTCCTCTCTTTCTCAGTCTGTGAAATGGGATCACCAAACATAATTTTAGGGCAGTTCTGAGCACACCTAAGAGTATTCCTACAAGGTACATAGTAAGGAACCAGGAATACCATTGGCGATCATGACCAGCTGAGTCACCTGACATCACGCTGTCTGAAAATCAAATAAAACAAATGCTATGGAAAGCAGCAGAAGTTAAGTCCAGAAGTGGTGAACTTCCTTTCTCTACCTGGTAACTTCTACTTGTCCTTCACAGTTCAAGCTAGCAGGTGAGAACCTTTGCTATGTAGCACCCTTTTCTTCTCTCACTACCTTGCCAGGGGAAATAGAATGGTTATCTTTTGGAGTATTGCCATAGATTTTTTTTTCCCCCAGAATTCTATTTTTTTTTTTAATTTTACACATTTTACAATATTTAATTGCTTATTCCACTTTTTCACATCTTACCTCAAGTGCTCTACGTGAGAAGCATACCTCATTTATATCTGTGCCCCACAGGGGCAGAGAGGGACTGCACAAAGAGTTTGCTCCTTGTCCACAAGCAGGAAAATCAGGAGCATGCATAGGGCTGTCTGACCTTGGCCAAAGTTGCTTCTTTCTGAAAATCGGGAATGTGTTTGGATTTCCTTCAAATTTTAGCCACCTGCAGAATCCAGGCGTGGCCCTCCCTGCCTTGGAGAGAAGTAAAGAAATAGCACCTGCATGAACAGCCTCAAGGGACTGTGGGTTCCCAGGTTTGTTCGCCTTGGGATGTTCCCTTGTAGACTTGGAGGCCGATGGGACCGTTCCTGAGGAAAGGTATCAACGAACTCTAGGAAAGAAAGTTACGTGGGAATGTTCTGCATTCTCTGTTCATGACATGGATCTAAAAAGTCTGAAAAAGATTCCAAAATCATAATAGCAGTATTTTTTATTAAATGATATAATTACTTTGTATAGTAATATGCAAAAGATATGAATGCCATCAAAGGACGTAATGGAAATGTTGGCAGTCAGATCAGCTAAAGAACAATGGGCAATTCACATTGTTGGGGGAGCAGATAACCATTTATATCCCACTCCAAATGACACGGTAGTTCTCCGTGTCCATTCTGCACACGGAAGAATTGTCCTTGAAACTTGTTTGCCATGCAGATCTCTGATCCCAACCACCAGAGATTAGTTCATGGTCCAGGGTGGGTCCCAGGATTCTCATGTTAAGAAGCACATCCTGTGGAGGTCCATCTGCAGACCATACCCCAGAAAAGAGTAGTGCAGGGCAAATCATGTTTTTATGACCTGCCCATATGAACAGAAAAAAATTTGAACATGCACAACAAATGTGTTTCTGTATAAATTTTATTCCTGTATATTGCTATACAATATTATACACATTATAAAAATTCACAAGATAGAAATCACACCAAGGATACAAAACTAGATCAGTTCTCATTGTTGACATTCCCCAGTGGCTTTCCTTGTGTGGCCCTTGAGGTCTGAATACCCCACTTTGCAGACAAATGCCCCAACTAGTACTTCTCACATTTTAATGTGAATATGAATATCCTAGAGATCTTGTTAAAATGTAGATTCTGATTGAATAGGGTCTGGGGTGAGGTTTGAGATTCTGCTTTTCTAACAAGCTCCCCGGTGATGCCGGCAAGACTGGTCTGGGACACACACCTCAGGTAGTGCGGATCTGTGTGGGAGCTTCTCTATGACTGACCTAATTCCCAATGCAAATTGCAGCTTCCCTGTTCACAGCAAGCTGGAGATTGTGTGCAGAGGCTAAAGCTCACCAACCAGCTCCCCCCAAACCTTCCTTCTAGAAGATTTTCTGTAATTCTTTTAAGTTGCACTGATGTGGAACAAGTGAAAGGCACCCTAAATAAGCCTCCCCCACCCTAGAGTCCTTTGTACACCTTTCTAGAAGGTTCTCTTTCTGCTTATCCCTTAAATTAATAAGACAGTACTCCCTGAAGTCATAAACAATGACATTCCCGGATGCAACAGTGGGCAAGATTATTCTCCCTGATTAAGCCTTCGACAGGCAGCATCTTTGCAGCAAGCACCATGCCAGGTTTTATTAGTAAATTGGCCCTACAAAGTTTCTTCTTACCTACAGATGCCTGAGCTCAGCAGTCCTTCCCAGAGATTGGAATGAACACATTGAAGAACGTCATGCTTGGAGGTACCAAGAACAATAATTAGACAAATTGGCAAATCATAAAGGGGTAAGTATGATGTGCTTATCTATGAAGATTATTAAGTGGAAATAGGAAACTTAAATAATTAATTCTCAAAATCACCCAAGAAGGCGATGTTCTTCCTGACTCACCGGCACTGCAGTGAGGTTACCATGACAAGTCCATTTCAGAGGAAACAGGAGTTCTTCAATGTGCTTATTTAATAGAACTGAACCATATTGTAAGGAATGATTTCATTATCACATCTTTCCAATTTGAGTGACATCAGAGCTCCAGAATATTCTGCTTGTGAGTAATTCCATAGTGCTCCAGCCACCAAAGCCTCAGGTGAAGGTAGCTCAGATGTGACATGCATACAGAATCAACATCAGACATCCTCTCAATGTGTTTCAGTGAAACAGGAAAGCTCAATGATTTTGCATTGGTCACCTGTCTGTCACTTATAAGTCAACCTTAATAAGCAGCAACATGCTTTCAGAATATTGGAAATTATGAAATAATGTAGTGGCTATGTTATTAATGTTTAGATATTCACACATTCCTTTTAAAAAAAAAATTAGTGTATATTAATCATCCCCCCTCTCATTTGAAAGGTTGAAAGGTCCTGTTTCACCAAGCCTGCTATTAGAACCCACCCCCCGCTGAGGAGCATACATTGGTATTTATAGTGAGGAAGTCCTTTTGATGTTTATGATCTAGGTCGAATACAGTTCAGTCACATTGCCAAATCTTGTAGATTTCTTGTAGACTAATTCCCTTCACGTCTAACGGAGAAAATAATAATTATTGTCCTGAAAGATGAGATTCAAACAAAATTTATTTTAAGGAGTTGAGCACAAGGGCATTCAATAAAATGGCAATTTATTAGTTTACTTCTAGATTTGGTATTAGGTTTCTCTATGTTATTTATATACAGAAATATTTTTATGCTCTCCAGCTAGATTGTACAGGGAATGCAATATTGACCAAGGGGGAGATCACTTCAGTTAGACAAAGTTCCAGGTGTTCATTAAGAAAGGTAAATTGGGGTAAGTTAGGAAATGTGAGTGAGGCCACCTTGACTCAGGGAGTAACGCAATGGTTCCCAGGAAGCTGGGAATGGGGACGTTGCTCCATTACGACCACAGAGAGAAGAGCTACAGCTCAGCCAGCCTGTGACGACACAGGGCACAGAGCAGACCACATGGGACAGTGCGTCACACTCCTGGTTCCATTGACTCTGGGGCCCTTCTCAAATTTATGAAGACAGAAATTAGAATACATGCTTGCAAAAGTAGAGGTCCACTCCACGTGCAGCACTAGTGAGGGCCAAGAGCAAGAAGGAAAGTGGCACCCAGTGTGGAGAGCAAGGGGCTTGGAGGACTTGCCTGCCCCTCCTGCATGGTGGGCGGACATTGAGATGAAGGAAATAAGCTAATCTGCACACCTACTTTGCTTGATTTGACGTACAGAACATCGACCCTTTGTAGAAACCAAGCGCGGGTCCACAGGGTCGAGTCAGAGAGAGGCAGCTTACACACGTGCCCTGTTGACACCTCGTTCAGGTTCACATTGACAGCATTATTATCAGTACGGGGCCACCGATGCCTCTAAGATACTGCTTTTTAAATTCTCTTTTATTAAATCTCATAATGCCAAGAAGCATAACTCTACCACCACCACCAACAACAAAAATAATTCAAAAGTTTAGAAACTGAATATCAGAGATTTCTTTAGATTGGATTATCAAGATTTGAGAAGTTCTGCCTTAAAGAATCACATTAAAGTTTCAATTTTTAGTTAGTGTAGAAGTTCTCAAATGTGAATGACCACAGAGCACTATTATAGAAAATTACCCACTTGGCCGCCATTACATCCCCGGCCTCCGGCTGGTTTCTCCCCTGTGCCTGGGTGGTTGGGTGGAGTCTGTACTATGGTGGCTGGGTGTATCCACTTGACTTCTCCTGGGAAACCCTGCCTTGGAAAGGAGTTCCTGAATTTGGAGCATTAATAAGCCTGATATTCTGGACATCATTAGGCTAGTGACAATTTTAAGTATCTTCTTTCACACCAAACCCCCATAGGGAGTTCAGAGAAATACCTGACCATGTATTTAAAGCATATATGTGATGGGGATCTCACACAGTGTCCCTAGTACTTATGATCTTGGATAAATAATAACCAGAGGAAGCAGGGTTTTCAGTAAGAAGGCGGAAGACCGCAGAGCGGAAGTGCCATTTTCTTCATTCATTCCTCATGGAGGCACCTGCTATGGACATCACTCCTTCCTGCTGAGTCTTGGCTGGAGTGCTTGACTGAAGTAGTGTCTGTCCCATTTCCCAACCAAGAAGTTCCTCTCCCCTTCCACACCTTCCCATGTGTGCTCCTTGGAAAGAAGCCAAGCCCAAGGGTTTATGTCCAAGGATAGAGAGGCAATCAATGCTCTCCCTCACTGAGTTTCTTCCTAAATTGTCTGGAATTCTTCTTCACCGGGACTGGTCAATTCTTCCGTGTGTGTGTGTGTCTATGTGTTCGTTTATCCAATCCAACCATTTGTTTAAATTGGTATGGATTTCTAGATATTTATTTTACCCATAGGGTCATAATCCAATACTCCTTTATTATTTTGTTGCTCAGAGTGTTCCCATTTTGCACACTCAAGTAAGTAGGTAAAACTCCCTTCTTTATGCTGGGTGAGGGCTCTGGCAAAGCGTTTCCTCATGCAGAGTAAGGCTTCACTGTGGAGGGCATGCTGGGCTTATTTCACAAATCACTGATCTCCTTCTGGGGCCAGAGGAAGTCTTTGCTAGACCTTCACCGGGAGAGCCTAGCATGGTTCTGGTGCCTCGAGGTAAAGCCCGTGGCAGTGTGGGTTCTTCCCCATGACTGGGTCCCCAGGTTCTCACCCCCAAGATGGCGCACACTCCAGAAATCACCAAACCCACTACAGAAGTGCTTCTAGCAGGCTGGGCTCCTGTAGTATTTGCTTTGGGGTAAGAAGACTCACCTCTGACTCTACTTCTGCTGGTGTTTCTAGACTATTTTGTGGTGTTTTGCCCTGTGACATCAGTTTTCTGATGAGTGCAAACAAAATTTGCTTCAATTTTTCCAAGCTTTTCTGGTCAAAAGGATAGAGGTGATGATTTTCAAACTCTTTATATCAGAACGGGAGCTGAAGGTGAAGCTGTGTGTTTTTAAAGAAGTATTTGGCTTTGCTAGACCAGAAAATGCCCACTCGTTCTCACAAGATTAAGTCCCTTTCACCAAGTCATGCCACTGAAGAGGGTGGCTCAGGACTACAGCTTCAACACATACCGAAGGTCACAGAAACGTCAGGGGACAAGCTGCCTCCCACTGCTCTTTCTTTCTGAAGAAAACACATGTCTCGACTGGGTTTTCAACACACCTGATGGAGGTGGAACCACTTGATGACTTTTTGCAGCCCCAGAGACTTGTATTTAAGCCTGGAATTTTGGAAAAACATACTGACCTTGAACCAGGCAGAAGGCTGTAGAAATAAAATTCTATCTGCACAGGGCAGATGCTTTGCCTCAAAATTTGCTCTGCCTGTTGAATGAGACAGAGTCATAGATATTAGGGATAAAGCATGCAACTTGAGAAATTCCTCAGAAAATTGTACTTAAAAAACGTATGACCCTAAATAGTGAGCTTATTTTAGTATGGCAACATGCTCAGGCAGGGATTTTGTAGGATAGAGTCCTTTGAAAACCATTTTCTAATTTTCTCAATCTCCACATCCTAGTAAACTGAATAATTTCTCTACAAATTTCCTTTACTGCTATTTAAACTCAAATATACTACTTGTGTATAAAACCATACTTCATCGACTTGAGACGCTACTTACATGACTGGTTGTGCATTTTGTCTCTATATAAATGTATGACTTTTAAGGCAATCACATTAATAGATTTATACCTCAATATCACCCAATGTTACAACAGTGATTCAAAATTTAGAAAAATACATGATTGGTGTACAAGATGATTTATCCAAGATCAGAGTCCCAGCATAAAGAAACAGAAGATAGGCAAGTTTGATGGATTAGTAGGGGGAAATAGTATTGTCACTTTGAACATGTTTGACTGGGGCTTTGATGGGGACCTGGGAGAGGGTCCAAATGAGGTTTTTATGATTGAAATGGAATCACCATAAGGATATCTATGTGCTGTAGTTTGGATAATGAATGCCGCATGTTAAAGACTTGGTCTCCAGTGTCACAGTGTTGGAAGGTTGTAGAACTTTGGAGAGGTGGGCCTTGTGGGGGGTCCTTAGGTCATTGGGGATGTGTCCTAGAAGGGAAGTATAGCACCCCAGTTCCTTCCTGCCTCTCTGCTCCTTGACCATTAGGGGAGCAGCTTCACCTGCCACACCCTCTTGCTATGATGCGACCCTCATCACAGACCTTTGCAAAGAATACACCAATCAATCAAGGACTGACACTTTCAAAGCCATGAGCCTAAATAAACCTTTTCTTTTATAGGTGACTTCTGATAATGGTGCCAAGTTAATGGCCACACTGTCACGCTGCATGTTTGCTGAGAAAGCCTGGAAGGGAGACATGAGTATACCTTACCTTCCTCATGATTTTGCCTAAAGTTCATTATTCAGTTGCTACAAGAACACCCACTAAAAATCATAGAGCTTCTTCCTGTTACAAAAAGAAAAAGATGGACAAATATGTGATTACAACTATAGAGGGATTTTGTTTAAGATTCTTGGCTCTTTCCTTGGCCTTTTAAAACTGGGCTCTAGGCGACATTGTGTTGTGGGCTGTTGGTTCTCCTGATAGCAACTATGAGTTACCCATAACCTGCCACTCTCCATTTTTTGTTCATTCAATAAATATGTATTGAGCTCCTGCAATCTTTTAGATGTTGATAGGCTCAAATTATTAAATAAAAAAGACAGATGCTGTGGGCCACAACCATTATGAAAGTTGAAGTCTACCTCCCAAAAGACTAATATACAATAGCTTCTCTTTCAAGGCAACTGGGTACATTTTTTAGGCTCAGTCCTTTTGCATTAAACACCTATAAGTGATATTTTTAAAGGAAGATAATACATAGTCTCACATGAAGATAAGAAATAGTCTGTTCTTGAGACCAGACTTCCAACAAGGGTGTTCCATGCTGAGAGGTAGAAAGGAAGAGGCAGGGGAGAGTCCATGACCAAATGACAGGTGAGTTCGCTGGAGTGCAGAGTCAAGGTGAATGCCTCCGGCACCCTCTCTCTTAAACCAAGCAGTGACTCAGCATGCTGGGGACACCATAATGCCTCCTTGGCCAACCCTGAGTATAATCAAAGTCACAAGGTCAGCTCCTACTTCTACGGGCAGCACAAGCAAATAAAACACATAGATGCTCAGCATTCATGACTTGAGGGACATAGAAACGACTAAACCAAGAGAAGCAGAACTTACACCTGAAGAAACAGAGTGGGAGGGGCAACTTCAGTGCCTCCCAGCAATGAGAAGAACGGAATGAGAGTGAGAGAGGTGAAGGAGATGCTTTAGGTCGGGGGCCCGGCACAGGCCAGGGCCCAGAGACAAGAGTCTCATTCCTGGGTGCAACTAGCTTAGATGTCCTCTTTTGTATCTGGGACGGGAAGCATGAGGAGACAGCAGAGAGATGAAGCTGGCATGTCCAAGTTTGCAGATCTTTTTTCCTTTGTAAAGGAAGAAAGCGTTTTAGGTTTTATGGGTCGCGGGGTCTCTGCACAGCTAGTTAATGCTGCCACTGAGGCAGGAAGGGTCTATGGATTAGACCTAACACTTCACTTAAGGAAATAAGTAGCAACATGGATTTGGCTCATGGGCCATAGTTCATATAATAGTAAAGAGAGAAAAAGAGTCTTAACTCAGCTCCTTTAGTTAACTGATGAGACAGACTTTTCTTAATTTTCTTTTTTTCTTTGAGTCTGAGGAGACTAGCATCAAAAATGTTGGGACTGTGTTTGCATTTTTTCCTGTATTTCTCATGCTGACAGGTTTCAGACTGGAGAAATCTGCAGTCTGCATCTCAGCCTCCCAGTCTGCTGGCACCTCTCACTGCTGCCAAGATGGCGACTTCTGCTTCTGGGTCAGACCAATTATTTCCTAAATGGTTTGTATTCACCTGCACTTCAAATGCCTGGCTTTGAGGGGGAGAAATCCTAATGCCTGGCACTCATTCTACTCCACACGTGCATTATGCGGGCAACACGTCAGTCTGCTCAATTAAAGAGCTCAGGACTACAAAGCAACTGTGCATCATGTGTCCTCCTGTGCCGCCAGGGACGCCATTCAAACACCTGACGCTCTGGGTCCTTTTTCTGCTTAGCTAGCTACCTTATCCTGGCTGAAAATAAATTGCAAAGAGCAACAACAAGATTCCTTAAGTAAATCTTTCCGTGCCTGCTCATATCAATACTCCATAGAAAATGATTTGAAATAATCTTTCTTTCTCAGGTTGCATTTTTCAAATTGCCATGGGGACCTTGGAGTGTCGGTGGGGGCACAGTCAGATCTGGGCAAAACTGGCACATTTTATCTTAGATGCTACCTCTTGACACTTCCTGGTCCCTCCTGATTCTTTCGGTAAGGCTCCAAATAATGATCAAAAATGCTAAGAATGATAATACCTAACATTTATTAAATACTCACTCAGCACTTTTCCTGAAATATCTTATTTAACTCTCACGACAAGACTATCAGGGAGATAAAATCCCTGGATTTGCAGAGCCAAGCCTTGGTCCCCCGTCTCCCACCGACTCCCCAACTCGCACTGTGTTGTGTGGACAGCATCACCCACGCTCCAAGTCGCTGGGCTCGCCCAGCCTGTTGATGGGGTAATTAGATAATAATCACAAAATCAAGATTCTGTTTCTTTAACAAACCTTTCAGGTTCACGCACATCATCACTTTCTATTATCCCAAACAGATCAGGCAGGTTAAAATAGAACTGCAAAGAAAAAAGATGAAAAAGCAAGGATTTACACATGCACAGGGAGGAAGGAACAGAGCTGGGACCTCAGTTCAGGGCAACTTGTTGGGGTCCTTTCTGGGTACCATGGTCCCCCAGTGTGATTCTTCTCAGGAATTCTCTCTCCCCGGGCAGTTTGATGCTTTCCTGTGATTCAGGCCCAAGTGGGTGGGTTGCAGAATTGAGTTCAAGTTCATATTTGGCATCTCTCTGTATGAGGAAAACAAATAAGCAGACATGCAAGGATTTCAGGCTCCTCGGGCCTCCTAGGAATTTCTGGAACTTTGTAGTCCAGCCCTCTCTTCCCCCATCACTTCACACCACTCTTATCAGACAGCTACTGCAAAGCGGAGGTGTGAAGGATTACAGCAAACGAGAGGAAAGGGAAATGCTGACGGTCCAGTTTTCATGCCAAATGCCACATCCTAACTTTTTAAAAGTGACTCTCATCATTTCTCCCTGCCCGTTTTACATGTCCATTTTAAACTGCCCCACACAGCAGGTTTTCTTAAACTGGTGTTCTCTGGAATGGTAGCATGTGGAATTCCACATAAGGCCTGTGAGGACACGGACCCACTGGTTACATAAATTTGAGGAATCGCGGCACCCTTGGGCTCCTTTTCGGGAGGTGGGAATGTGCATAGTGTATTCCAGGCTTCGGGATTCCCTGCATTCATGACCACTGAACACTGTCGTGAATTCTTAGGAAACTCCTGAGGATTGGTGTTTGCAGAACGTACTCTGGCAACTCTGAAAGAGAAGGAGAGTCTAGGCCACGGGAGGCAGGCCTCCATAATTTACTTTTCCCAAATCAATCAACCTTGTCACTCCACTGACTTCCATGTTGTGGATTCCTAGTACACAGAATTCTCTTATGCAAGCTCATGGCTGTCCCTCTGCCCTCTGGCTAAGTTACTTAGCCTTCTGGGGGCCTCAGTTGGCTCCTTTGTGGAGCAGAAGGTGCAGGGACCTGTGACTCATCTCACGATTTCTTCTCCTCGCTGTTCTCTGAGCCTGTGCTTCCTTTCTCTGGCCCATCCTTTCTTTGTCTGCAAATGAGAACAGCAGACGTCCCTCATACGATTCCATGAAAAGTAGCTGGAATGGGCACAGTACCATCAGCGTGCCCCTTGATGAACATTACTCCTACGCCCTACCTACTACTTACTTATAAGAACATTATTCCAGAACCATCCAGGCGTGGTCTTCCTTGAAAACACTATCCTGTGTGCTTTCTGGTTTTGAAAGCCTTTTACTGTTGCAAAAATAACCCTTAAAATGTTCTTAACAGTGTAGTTCAAAGAATGTTAATGTGCTCTGAGGCCAAATAAAGGGAAGCTCAATTGCTATAAACTTAATTTTTAAACACCCTAAATAAATATGTGTTATCCCTGAAGACAGAGAGTCAACTCTGGTCAGACTCTTGAAGGGCAGAGTGTGACAAGCCTTACATTATGGGTTCCCAGGATATTGGATAGAAGTGCCCAAAGCCCAATTAAGCAATGAGATTTGGAAAATAATGTTTGCATTCAAGAATCCTTAACTTCACAGAGTCTTCTTCCCCACGATCCCAGTTGATCACAGGGGCTGGAGAGGAGATGGAAAGGGAGGATCACTACCCATGCATGCAGTGGCACTCAGTGTGACCAGAGCCGAGGCTGCCATCCTCCAGCCACAAACAGGACCTCTCCGGGGTTCCTTGGACTGCACCACCTGACCGTTTCAGGCCACGTGCTGCAGTCATCCCTCACGGCTTGTTCTTCTTCACTTCTTACTTTCAACCAGTCTTCGAGCTGTCTCAAGTCGGCTCTCAAGCCTCTGCCATCTGGACTTGTCTTGTCCCATGAACTTTCTCTTCCAACTCAGTCTGTCCTCAGGCCTCTGAATGTTCACTCTGATTCCTTCTGTTTTTCCATGGCCGTGTCTGGTCCATGGCAAATCCTAAATCTCCATCTTCAACCTGACTATCTTCACTATTCTCACCTAAATCCAAAGCATCAACTGCTCTTGCCTAGATTTTTTTCTCCACAATTTCTTGACTGATCCTAGTCATTGTTCCTTTTCCTGTAGAGCAAGATTTCTCAACCCTAATTTTGTCGACACTAGAGTACACATAATTATTTGTGTGGGGAACTGTCTGGGGCATGTGGGATGTTTAACAGACCAGCATCCTTGGCCCCTAGCCCCTACCCACCTCCATACCCACGGCAGCTTTCCTTGTCCTGCAGGTCATTGAAGTGTCCACAGTCACATACTCCCTGACCTCTCTTTACTGTTCCGACCTTGCTCTCTGTTCCTCTCCGCCCTGCTCATTCTGCCTCTGCCCTGCTGGCATGGGTACTGGTTCCTTCTGTCTCCTCCACTGGGAAGAATTTCCCCAGCAGTTCACTCTTTCATTGGCTTAAGGTGGCACCTCCACGTCTTCCTGTGAAGCTATAGGTTGCACCCAGCAAAATTATGCTTTAAATAACATTTGATGACTTGGTGTATGTTCCCAAAATATCATTAGATAACAAAGGATGACTTAAAAAGAATATATATAGCATGATCTTCATTTTGCTAAAAGGAACACCACATGCATATTTATATACACATTACTAGTAATAAATAAAGATGTCAACACCAGAAGGGGAGACATACAAACGCTGTGTCTACCTCTGTGTAGCAGCAATGCAAGCAATTTGTTGTCTGACTACTTTGTTGTGTGGTCTAAATTTTCTACTATGAAGATATTTTCTTTTTATAATCAAAGTAAAAAATGAACACTACTTTAAAAAAGAACAGTATCATCATCCTAAATTTCTCTCAGATTCAAAGTGGGGCATGACAAATTTGGGTGCATCCTGGCCTGGAAACTCTTGATGAGAACCAAGAGCATCTGTTTAAATGCTGAGCGAGAGAGACGGACCTGAATTAAGTGACCTGGAATGTTTACATTTATGGGGACCTTGGCAATCTTAGAATTGAACACCCTCTTCTTTAATAGGGTAGGAGCTCCAGAGAAATCAACTAACCCAAAGTCACATGCTTAAATAGTGGCAGAGATGGGATCATTCAATTATTTTTTCATCAAACATTTATTAAGCCTCCACTGTATGCTGGGTGCTAGGGGTATAGTAGGAAAGGATAAATCTAACCCCCCCTCTCAAGTGCCGTGGAGAAGAATCACAAATGTATTCCAAGCACTGCAGAAATGGGCCGCACAGTGCAGGTGCCCTGGGCCACAGGCGGCTACCCAGCCCTTAAAGTGTGTCTGGTGTTAACTGAAAGACACTGTGAGTGTAAAACACTCACTGGAATTACATAAAGGATGTAAAATCCCCAAAGCTATTTTTCATGCTGATCGTATGCCAACCTAACACTGCTTTGAATAGTCATCCCTCCGTATGTGTGGGGGATTGGTTCTACAGGACTCCCCACCCATACCCAAATCTGGGGAATGTTCCTCTCCTTTGTATAAAATAACATAGTATTTGCACATAACCTATGCATATCCTCCCATATGCTTTAAGTTACCGTTGGATTTGTGATATCCAATATAAAGTAATATCATGTTAATATATATTTACATATTATATTGTATTTTTTAGGGAATAATAGTAAGAAAAAAACATCTGCATGTGTTCAGTAAAGATGCCATGTTTTCCCTGCATATTTTTTGATCCTCACTTGGTTGAACCCAAGAATGCAGCAACTGCAGGTGGGGAGGTCCGACTCCATCCGTCAAACGAGATGTCTTATTAAAACCCATCCCCCGTCTTCCTTTCACTTGTCCACACTGGGCTACGGAGACCTCCAGTCACGAGCTGCTCACATTCAATTTGTACTGGACAGCTGTGTAGCAGTGTCTACCCGACAGATAACTGGGATGAGTGGGGGTTCACATGAACACCCTTACTCAGCCTTGGGGACAGAGAAGGCCTGCAGAAGGATGTGATAACGAAACTGTCACCTGGATGGCAAGTGAGATATAGGTCAAGAATAGGCCAAGGGCGGGGCTGGAGAATGGACTTCAAGGCAGAACTGGGTATTTAGAGAAGACCACCAGAGGCAAAGTCAGATTGTCATGATTTTCTTTTATAAACGAGCAGGTTGCAACCACTTTTCAACTGGACTTTCTCTTCTAGTGGAAGACTTTGCTGTCCCCTTCATTTGGGCCCTGGAAGCAGAGGGCTGGGCCTCAGTGACGCCAACCTCACCTCATTGGCTCTCTCCCCCTAATATCTTATTATGAGTTAAGCTTATTTCAGGGAAGGGTAAATTCTCCTAGACCAGAGAAAAATAATGACATTGAATTAGCTAGATAGATGGCAACGCGTAATCCGCGTGATAGCCTTAGACTCGGGCTGGGCAGGCGCGAAGGCATTGGCTGGAGCGCCTCTGATTATGCAATTTATCCTCCGCCACAGAAATGAATGTGCGCTATAAAATATTTCTGGAAGAACCTTTTAGTGAAAAACAATAGAAATTTTAAGACAGATTAAGGTTTAGTGTCACAGAAGATTATAGTGTGAGCAGACTGTCCTCAGAGGGGTCTGTTTAACTGTTGACAAGCAGGAGGAGGGTGAGCTGTAAGGATATTTGACATGAAAAATGTGAATTCGCTCTCTGAGTGTTTACTAGCGTTCACAAGTAGCAGGAAATGAGCCGTGAAATGTATTGTCAAACATTCAGTGTTCAAAATATAATGCATGACTTTAAGTTGGGCTTTTTGCTTTCTGAGATCCTCATTCTCAATTTGTCCACCTCTGGGATAGATGGATTGGCCTCTTCTCATGCCCTTCCCAAACCCTGATGGCAAGTGCTTCGGCAGAAAAGGGAACAGGCTTTGGAAAGCCATTTACTCTTGCCTCTTCCTTGCCTCCCTGGATTACAGGCTGAAGGGTGAGGCGGACTCCTCTGCAATTAGTGGGGTCATGTGATGGCTCTTGTCCAGTAGGTTGGGCCTTAGTGTCTAGGGAGAACATTCTCCCACCAGAAAACCCAAAGCCTACCGGCAGGGAACCATGCCCTTTCCTCACCACCTCCTTCAGCCTGGGGTCCAGAGACAGGACCCATGTTTGTCAACAACACCATGTTGGTGTGTAAAGGGCCACTTTTCTGAGTTGCCCGAGCGCCCTTCTTTGCCCTAGTGGCTGGAACAAGTGTCTGAAGCTCTCTACGATTCTGGAGGGGAAAATCTTAGAACAGCAGGGACCTCCAGATCTGAGCCTTAGTTAAATATCTGGGGTATCACTTCTGGAAGGGTCACCTGTAACCATGGGTTCTTGAGTTAAAATCAGGAAGGGAAGTAAAATTTTAGAGAAACCCTGTTTTAGCACGACTTGGTAAAGCTGAAGTGCTTATTACTGGAAGCTCAAGACTTGCTATTGCATGATATAAGCCTCTGGGGTATGGTTTCCCTTCTCACTTCTGAAACATAATGTTAGGCTTGATACTCAAGCCGGGAGACCGGGTCCCCCGCCTGCTCAGACACACCCGTGAGCGTGTTTACTGCTGCTCTTCCTGGAGACTCCTGACTTCTGTGCTGCCTCATCTCTAACGTCCATCTTTCTCAGTCGGGTCCAAATACCAGGTGTTATTCAGACAATGTTTATTAGATGAATAAATGAGCGAAAGAAACAGATTGGAGGTGAAACACACATCGAGACGTTTTAATTTTCTGTCTGGCTTTTGCAATCCAGTTTTGCTTTGAGGCTCTGTGGTATGTACTCCCTCTTCCCCTTCCTCTCCTTTCCCCCTGTTCCTTCTTCATGCACTCGTTCTTCTGCCCATGGAATTATTGTGGATGGAGCCCCTGGTATCTACTGGGTGCTGCTCTGAGTTCGGAGGGCGCAGTGCTTCGAGGACAGACCCGAGTCCTCACCTTCTTGGATCTTACACTCTGGAGCAGCGCAGGAGGACGGAAACCTCAGCCAGTCTCACGTGGCAGGCTGTAACACAGGCCAGAGAAACAGGCAGGCAGAGGCGGAGGATGAAGAGTAATGCAGCTGCCATTGCAGATGAGACAGGCACCCTCAAAGGAGGCGACACTTTCTCAGAGATTTGAATAAATGGGGACATGAGCCCCACAAGGGCTGAAGGAAAGGAAAGGAAGTTTAGGCAAAGGGACTCCCACACCCAGGGCACCTGAGTGCTGGAATTGTCCTGCAACAGGGAGAAGAAGCAGAGCGAGGGGCAGGAGAGGTAAATATTGGAGAGAGAGCCTACAGCTTCTCTTCCTTCTTCTTTTCCCACCTATTATCATGCTAATTGCACAACAGAAATTTCTGGCAATGAACAGGCCCACACCTGTTCTCTATATTTCAAGTTCTCTAGCTCCTGGTATCTTGGATGACCATAAATACTTTGCAGGCTCAACACCTTGCTCCCAATTCAGTCTGAAGAACAGCTCCAGCCTGGATCTGTTTTTCATTCTCTCTGGTTGCGCACTGCTGCATCCTGTGCCCAGAACTGTGTCTGGCACACAGTAGGTGCTTAATAAATATGTTGAATGAATAACACTTGGATGTCATCCCTCGCTTTCCATGAGGCCCAGTGGAGAGTTGATGCGAGAGAAAAAAAGTCTCTGATTTTTGGCTGGGGAAACACAGAATTGGTGAAGGACAGGCATCCATGACATTAGACACCATCAGCCATGTCAGTATTTGTAAAAGAACTGTAAGTGGACCCCGAGAAGACGCACAAATGGCCTAGGAGAACATCAGAGATAGAGGAGTCGTCTTCATGCTGACCCCCAGCAGCCTGGTGACACTCACATGCTAGTCATTGAATTTTCACAATGAGTTTTTCTGGGTTAGTGTATTTAGGCAGAATCCTCATTGAAATCGAACTCTTCTGTCCTTGTTCTCATTAAAGATCCATTGTTCACATGGAAATGCTGATATTTTAATATCCATCACATTTTTTTTTCTTTCTGGTACCAACTGAAATTGTTTTTTAAGTGAGTTTAGGAAAATCATGGCTAGATGAGATTGGTTGGTCAGGTAGGAGTCAAACCTCGGGTTTTAATCACTATTTGGAGTTTCTTCATTGAGATAATGAAAATCATTCCACCGACGTGCCCTCTACCAAAGCCAGATGATTGTTGATTAATGCCTGCTATCCATTAAGTACCTGGCAAATGTCAATCCAAATGTACACATATGCACATGGACATGTAATAGGCATGCCATTTGATACACGTGAACATATGATGCTTTTCATATGTACCACCACCTCAAAATGCACTTTGCTTGTACATGTGTGTACGTATATACACAACAGTGATTCATAATTCCATACATCCCCAACCCAACCCCGCGAAGGATTTCTCTTCTATGTATGGGGTTGGGGTCCCACCTACCTCGCTGGTCACTGCGTAGAGTTCCACATCATCAAAGCGTCATGCGTACAAATGACCTGCTCTTGACATTCGTGTGCCTCCAACTGCCAAATGGGGTGTGGCAGCTTTTACACTCTTTGCCCTCCGACAGGGAACTTTTAGCTGTTATCGCCCTGTGCTTGAGGCAGGTGGCTGCTGGGTGATGGAGCAGGACTCACCTGTGCTTGGTCCCCCGCTGTCCTCTCTGAGGTACCGCAAAGGTAGGAATAGAAAACAAATGAAGTGGACCCTTGGGAGCGAGACCCGACGTGAGTGTGGTGCTTTCCCGCACAGCAGCGTCCTGCGCGTGAATTCCTTCCATCCCGGGAGAACCCATGGTGTAGGCGGAACAGCGATCCTAAGTGCTCATTTACAGGCGCATGAGAAAGATTCAGAGAAGCCAGGTGACTTGCTTAATGTCACACAGCTAGTACATTTCAGAGCCTGAAGGAGAAATTCAACCTTTTACAAACTCCTTATTCAGTCAGTTTTTCATGATACCCTTCATGAGGCTTTTTATTTAAGCAAAAGACATTATTTTTCCAATCATGACCCAAAAAGCAAATTTATTAACCTAATAACACATTTGGAAACCTACAGGGTGCAGAATTTTAGCTTTTAGGAATTATCCAGTCCTATCTGCTTCATTTAGATCTCAGAAGCCAGATTCAAAGAGGAGATTCTGTTAATTCATTGCTCCCGGTCTTGAGTGGATAACAGCCCCAAAAGGAAGCTGTGAATGGAAAGTCAGGTATTAGCTGGCACCTGTCCTGACTCTACGCAGAACCTAGCATGAGCCAACTGACGGTGGTGTCCAAGGACCTTCGCTCCATCCTTATCCAGCCACCTGCTTTCCTCTCTAGCAGGATCCTATTGTGCTACTGTGACAGAGCTGGGGACTTCGGAGGAACTGAGGCACAATGAAGACTCCCTCCTCAAACCCTGATTCATGCAATGAAGTCAGAACAATTTTAGATATGTCATTCAGAGTAACAGGCCTGAGTTTATTGACAGGATAGGGAAAAGTGAAAAGGGCACACTCTCAAGGGACAATGGGTCTTCTCAGAGAGGAGAGGGACAATGTGCCCCTCCTGCATTCCAATTTTATTGGGGATCACAGAGAAGTTTCCAGAGAGTCCCACCCAGGTCCACCATTTGACTTTGGCAGCAGGATGACATCACACTTTCAAGTCCCCACTGTCATGGCAACTCTAGGTCACCTTGGCCCATGCTGACCAGTTCTAATTGGATTCTTAACCACACATTCTTACAGATTTTATGGTGAGGAGGAACTGTCCTTATCTCCCTGAGTTTCAGGATCTGGTCACAAAAGTCTCCCCCTTGGGGGTAACTTGGGCCCCTCTTATCAACATTATTTCAAGCCTGTGTTTCTCCTGCAGTGAACAGGTGGCTTGCTGAGGAATGTGACATAGCCTGTCCACTGAGGCCAGGCAGGGGGCAGGTAAATTGTTCCTAAGAAAAAAAATCACGTGGGGGTCGGCACCCTGGGCCCACTTTATGGATTTATTCTCTGTGCCTCGGGTTCCCACCGGCCTCGTCCGTCTGTCTCCTAATACTACCTCAGTGCTTCTCCACCTCTTGCCCACAAGACGGCCAGAGGGAAAGGTGTCAGTGTGCAGCAAGCTCCAGAACTCTACGTGAGCTCCTGATTGTCCCGTTTCCAGGTTTCTCAAATGTTTCTTTCCCAACTAGAGACAAGCATCAAACTTGGAAAATAGACTCCATGTGAAATTAGGGAAACATGAGAAGGAGGAGCAAGAACCAGGAAACAGTGCAGGCAGAAGTCTTTGAGGGCTGAAGAGCGACCAGTGCAATTTTAAACACTTTTTAAAATCCCATGTCAACTGAATATCAGAAATGAATTTTAAAATCTCACCCTGCCCAGGGCTGCCAATAGCAAAGAGTCCCTCAGGGCCAAAGCAGTTTAGCCTACAGTGCTCCCTAAGCTAAGAAAATCAAGTGTCTAAATCCATATCTTCACCTTCCCTAAAAATGGAAGGATACGTAAGCCAATTTCTATTTTTGGTCAATCCTCCAAAGTTGGCCAAATATGAGCTCCAGTCTTAATGTAACATTTCTTCCAATAAAAATGCACTTCTATTGTTCCCAAATGTATAGGGATGTAGTAATGGTAATAACATCGAGAGCCACTTGCTTGAGAACTATCTCTTCCAAAATGAATTTTGGAAAGTGAGGCTCTAGTATTTTTGGATAGACTTCATTAAAATTACTTTCAAAAGCAAACTGGGCCATGTTCCTTTCAGATGAAAGCTGAAGATGCAGGATAATTGATGTGACTTCATCCCTTGGTAAGGGCTTTGTTAGGTGACTGCTTCTTGGCTGCTCTCATTATGAAGGAGGATTGAAAGGTTCCCCCTTTTCACGGAGGCTCTTGAATGCAGAAAAGCTGGTGTGAATGGATAAGCTCATTTTGGGGACACCTACACAGCTTTGTCCCTGACAAGGGTTCAGATGTGGGAGGTGATGGGCATGGGCAAGCATGCAGGTCCCAGCTCTCTCTTCAGGTGGAGGGGGGAAAGCATGATATCCATCTCTGTGTGGGGGCTCACACTATGGTGTGAATGTGTCCCCAGGCAGCAGTGTTGAGGGGTGGGGCCTAATGGGAGGTGTTGAGGTCATGAGGGTTCCATCCCCTGAGTGGATCCGTGCTCCCGAGGGAAGGGCTTGGCTGTGAGTTCAGTCTCTTGTCCTCTCTTGCCCTCTCACCTGGCACAATGAGATGACAGAGTAAGAAGGCCTTTGCCACATGCTGGTCCCTTGATCTCAGACTTTGCCAGATGCCAGGCTTTTGATCTTGGATTCTCAGCCCCCCGAACCATGCTCCAATAGATTTCTGCTCCGTGGAAATTACCCAGCTGAGGCACTTTGTTATAGCAACACAGAACCACCTGAACAGGCAACCTCCAACTCCCTGGTCTTCTGTAGTTGAACTATTTCCTGAACTGCAACACAATTGGTACGCCAGCATTCATTCGACTCCAATATCACCTCCTTTTGGAAGCCCTCTGTGACTACAGCATCTATATGTACCCAGTCAGTTCAGGAACATCTATATGTTCACCAGTCAGTTGTATCCATTTGTTACCTACCTTTTGCCATCTTCCTTCAAAACCTTGCTTTCTAATGTATTTAATCAGGTTAATTAACTGGCAAGAAAGCTTTGTGAATGTTAGCTTTATTAGCTATCCTGCGTGTCCCACCCAGGGACACAGTACCTACATAAAGTGATTGGAGGGCATCTACCTACCACCAGCCACTAAGCAAGGCCCCTGCTACCCAGCGGTCAAGTCAAGGGTATAGGATATCATGTCAATCACTTCTTCTGTACATTTCCAAGCTGCCTGCTCTTGCCATGTCCATTCTATTGTGAATTGCTTGATTTCTCAGTGCCAACTTCTTAGTCATCATAAAAACTTGCTAAAATTTTAAAAATTTAAATTTTTATTTAATTATTTTTTTATTTAATAATTTTTTATTTAATTTTACTCCCTATCAGTAGTGGGAAGGGAACTGTTGCTTCCATCCAATGAGTGACTGAGTAGAAATTTTAAACCAAACCTAGATTATTTTTTCTTCGTGATAGAGCTCTACAGTTGCAAAGTCTCTTTTTAGTTTTTCTCCCTCTCCTTCTCCCCACTTCCTCCTTTCCTCCCTTCCTTCCTTCCTTCCTCCCTCCCTCCCTTCCTCCCTTCCTTCCTTCCTCCCTTCCTCCCTCCCTTCCTCCCTTCCTCCCTTCCTCCCTCCCTTCCTCCCTCCCTTCCTTCCTTCCTTCCTCCCTTCCTCCCTCCCTTCCTCCCTCCCTTCCTTCCTTCCTTCCTCCCTTCCTCCCTCCCTTCCTCCCTTCCTCCCTTCCTCCCTTCCTCCCTTCCTCCCTTCCTTCCTTCCTCCCTTCCTCCCTTCCTTCCTTCCTTTCCTCAGGATTCACTTCATTTGTGAATCTATAGCAAGGAATTCTTGGAAAACAGAAGACTGGACTTAAAGTCAGAAGACAGTATTTGAAATTCAAGGCCCTGTGTGTATGAATGAGAGTGGACAAATAATTTAAGCCATCTGAGCATCCTCAGTGATTTCACAGCACCTGAGCAAGTGCTCGTAGAGGTTACGGTGAGTGAATTGGCGCGTGGCGCAGGAGGTACGGGTGCGGGCTAGACTTCGAACGCGGACCTCCGGCCCCAGACTCCTCTTCATCACCATTCTCCCACCTTGAGCCTTGAGCCACGCTTAATTGGGTGTAAGTCTGCAACCCCAGTGTGCTGTCCTCAGGGATGTCAAGCAGAGCAGGGCAGATGGAGCCCAGGGACATGAGATCACCCTTTGTTTGCACCATGATTTTCCTCTTCCATCCCTTTATCGAGTGAGTTTCTACACAAAATTTAACTTGAAGAAAGCCACCTGCTGCTGATATCCCCCCACCCCACCCCACACACATGCTTAAAAGTCACAGTCTTTGGCCAGACTTTCTATGCTACTCAACCAATAGCTGAGGTCTCAGAGGTAGTGAAGAAAAAAGAGAGTAAGACTCAGAAACCAGCAGGCACATGTCCCCAGGGTACCAGGCACTGCAAACAGGGCAGAACTCGATGCCCCCTAGGGTCAAGCAAGTAGAGTAACTTGTCCCTCACGTCTAGACCAAGTCTTCAACGGTGGTGTTTCGGCCATGTCGACAGGAGACCCTCTCTCCTCCGTCCCAATAGGCTGTTACTAGTGGCTCTCACTTTTTTTTTGGTGGGGGGGTGTTGGGGATTTTGGACCCAGGTTTGTGCTTGCGAGGCAGGCACTCCGCCAGCTGAGCTATCTCCCCAGCTGGCTCCCATTTTTTTACAAAAATCCTTTGTATTACTGGAAGATTAGGTACATTATGAAAAAAAAAGAGTCATGCTAGAACAGCTCGTATGAGTTGCCATTGATGGTCACTCTGCATTGCCATTGATGGTCACTCTGCATTGCCATCTTCACTGTCCTCCTTTTTCAGTTCCCCTGGCTGTCTTGGCACCAGCCCTCTCGTGAGTAGAGCTGTTTGCTGCCCCAACTGAGTCCTCCTAAAAACACATGCCACAAATCCCCAGAGCAAATGCCTGCTCCTCCTTTGGCGGCTTACCTCTGATCTAAGCTTCCTCCATCTCTCATTATTTTTAAACAAGTACAACTTTTTCTCTCCCATAACAAGAAGTCTGGAGATATGGGGTCGCTGGCCCTGGCTGGCTTATGTAAGGAGATCCTGGACCGGGGTCAGAACCTCTGAGATAGCCTCTCCCTTCTGGTCTGGGTTTTAAGATGGCAGAACATCCTCACTGAAGGCAGCAGGCGGGGGAGGGGCCCTTCCACCACCCCTCCTCTCCGCCATCCCCTCCTCTCCGCCATGACCATCCTTTACTCTCCCTTGTTGTAGGTGACAGACTTTGCTGTGGGTATATGTGTCCCTTGGTATAGCAAAGGTAAATTTCACACATCAATCAACATTTAGTAACCTATTTATGCCCTAGAACACCACTGCTTATATTGCAGTGGTATTTCTTATTGTCTTGAAAGTGGAATGATATATGTGACCTCTAAAGACAAAACACACAAGCCAGAGCAGGGAGGCCAGGCAAGCTTGGAGTGGCATACCGGGTTTCCAAAGTCGGCACGAGTCAGTCCCACTTGGCTGCTCTGATCTCAGTTCTTACCTTCCTTGTAGTTCAGTGCCATCTTGTCACACGAGACTGATTCCTGATCAGGCTTGCTCTTAACATGTGGTCTTTATACCTGACAATAAGCCAACCTGAAATGCGTCTCCTTGACTGCAACGCAATTGGTACGCCAGCATTCATTCGACTCCAATATCACCTCCTTTTGGAAGCCCTCTGTGACTACAGCATCTATATGTACCCAACCCTGACACTTTCAGTCACACTGTTGGTTTCATTTCTTCACAGCACTTTTCCCACCTGAAATTGTCTTGTTTATTTACTTGTTTTGTCTCTATTGTTCCTATGAGGATCTTAATTTCTCTGATCTGCAGAATGGTGTCTGTCCTAGCACTACTCACCTCTTAGGTGAGCACCTAAGCATTAGTTGAATGCTTGAGAAGTGAGCAAATGCCATCAAAGAGGTGCCTCCATTTCAGGGAAGGTGGATGGATTATTGAAGAGCAGACCTTCCCTGTGAAAACCAGTCATATCCACCAGCCCTAACAATGTGCCCAAGGTCAGGTTAACCCACTGCTCCGGGAGTGCTGGTCAGAACCTGCATGATACCATCTCCTTTGCAGACGTGGGTGGAGCCAGTCATCAATTCAGGGACCTTGATGAGCCACTTCAAGCTTGTTCTGGCAGTTGACTCATGCATCAGTGATTTAGGACAGAATGACAAAGTCATTAGTATATAAAGAAAAACCCCCAAAGCTCTTCCAAGAGAACCCTTAGTTCTCACTACCTGCCAAACAAGAGCTAGAGCCAAAGAGATTTAAAAATAAAAGACTCAAAGGAAGTCATGGAAGAAAGGGAATCCAGCGGAGACGCGCTCCGTGATTGTGCAGCGCTGCCACAAGCTATTGGCCAACCTGCTCTTTGATGAAGACAGAGCAGGAGCTCAACAAAGATGCAGTGATTCAGCGAGAACCACGAGGCATCCCACCCCGGACATGCTACCTGACAGTGCCATCCTGCCAGTTGCGGAACTTCCAAGCATTTCCCACAAGCCACATGAGCCCCTGACAGTCTTATCCTGGGCCGTTGACCACTTACGAGCCCCTTTCCATGAAGAACATGCTCTGTACCTCTGAAGCAAGGCCACGTGCCCCACGCATTGGAGCAAATGCAAAGATGGCTCGCCATCTTGGATCACATGCAGCTGTTGCCTACAAATCTGAGAGCTTATTAGTGTTTGCACCTTCCTGTTTTAAAGTCACCAAGCCACAGGTGAGTGACCTTGCAGGTGCCCTTGCGTAGTAAACAACAAAACAAACGTACCTGGACTTCTTTTTCCTCCCCTTTACTCAAATCAACTCTCATCCAAGAGCGCTTTATAACCAAAGAATATTCTACACAGAGCATATAAGAAAATGAACATAAAACATAAGAGGTTAGTTTGCATTAAAGGAGCAAGCTAAAAAGGAATGTGTGAAAAAAAAAAAAAAAAAGTCTAATGCCTTTCTGAGTTCCAGAGAATTCCAAAGGCAAGAGAATTTCTTCAAAGACCTAGTAGAAGAGGTCAAGACATATGG